>NC_061813.1:9304230-9604230 GCF_021462225.1 Girardinichthys multiradiatus | reverse complement strand
AGAAACTATTTGTAAAATTAGTTGTGTTGAAGTATTTATATTCTTGTTCAATTTGTTCGGCTGTTAGTTTGGCTAAAAACCAATTTTTTTTTCTTTCTTGTGGGTGAGCATGTTGGCTGCGCTTTTCCACAAATGATGTGACCTACAGGACAGCAAGCTCCACTGAACTGGTAATGATCCTCATCAAATGGAAACTGATGTAAAAAACTGTGGGACAAAAACAATTTATGGACAGGCTTATGACTTAAAACAAATTGTGATTTTCTCACCTTTTGTCCAACATGTTCACACTGATGCACCTTTGTTTAGATAAGATCTTTTCACCACTAAATTATTAAGTTACTCTGAATTTGATCAGTTAAAACGAATACATGTGCTGGAAATTGCATTAAAGTAAATCAATTTAAAATCATAAAAAAATATGTCAGACTGGATTAATATAATTCATAGTGGTGTGGTTATAAGCACACTGTAAAGATCAACTTCTGATGTGTCATTAGGAGCAAAGGTTTAAACGGCAGTCATGAAGTCATTGTAATCAATCATGGCTTTCAAATAAATTACGTAGAAAATTCACACAAAGCTGTTAATTTATTCATCTTTGTGATCAGTTATGCTTCTACAACTGAACCATGTTTACAGCGTTTAAATCAAACCAAAAGGATCATTTAATGAATCTGTGACTGCGTGATGTTGGTGTGATCCCTTTGTAAAGTCCCAACATAGTTTATTGTAAATGTATAACTGATGACATTTTGGACAATGTTTCAACTAAAAAGTATAAATCAGAATATTTGGAGAACTTATTAGTTTGTCTAAATTGAAAGATTTAATGAATAACCCCACAGAACTCTTTACGCTCACAAAGCATCCCCTTAAAGCTGCAGGAGTTTTCCAAGGCAGCGCTCAGCATGACGTAGCTCTAGTCTAAATCATATCATCGATACTTAACGCTGTTTACCATACACCAACCACAAACAAACACAGACATTCCAGAAAATAAACACAACTTTTCATTTCAGGATCCAAAAAAAGGGATTTTTTTGACTGAGTAAAGTGCATGACTACTGAGACAAATCATTGTCTGTGGTGACAGACATCCGCTGGAAGAAGATGTGATCTAAATATTTGGCCAAATCATCTCCTTCCTGTGGATAAAAGTGCATGTCATCATTACCCCAACCCCACCCCCATCTAAACATTTACCCCAATGCGATCTTAACATTTAGATTGAAATCTTGGTCAAAGAAAAATAATATTTTTGGGAATGTTTACAGGATGGAGTGGACCTCTTGAAGCTAACTGTCACTGTCTGGAGACAGCAAATGACAAGGTTGTGTTGTACTTCTAAAAGGCTAACAAGAAGCGGCCAGTGAGTTTTCTTGTACAGCGGCATGTAGAGTCTCTCATGTGTTGACAGGTCTATTGGTTTTTGGGCCATAGTGATTGAAAAGCTGATGAACTCATAGGTGCAGGTTCACTCTCCCATGAGCTCAGCGGCTGATGCATGGGTGCACCTCGCCCTCCTCATGATGCCAGGGGCACTCGCTGCTCTGCCTGTCAGCAATTGGCCCCTGTAGACAGATGGCTGAACAATGTGACCCTGCATTTACTGTCAGAAGTGGCTGGCAGATGACATAAGCAGGATTATACACTTAATTGCATATTTTGACTGAAACTGCCCAGTTCCATTTAGTTTGGAAGTTCGCTGTTTTGCCCACAAGCAGCCACTGTCATTACTCGCTGGTTTGGGAAGTGGTGTCAGGAAGCCTCGCCTTTCACAAATAAGTATATATATATATATATATATTAATATTTTTGGAAAATGAAAAGCTAATTAGACAAGGCAAAATTTCTGAAACTGCCTTCATCTTTGGTTTTGGAGGCAAATTGTCTTCATTTAGGGTCTTTCTGCTCATTTCTGCTGAATGCAAATCTGCCAACTCTTATAGAACCTTAAAACTGGCAAATCAAAGATGGCCACTGTAACCAGTTATAAAGCAATCAAGTTTGCTTTTGAGTAACATTTGCTGGATGTTGATGGCCCTATGTACTCTGAGATTGAAATGAAAGCAAAAAAATGTGTTTTAAGTTTTGAGTTTCCACTTTAGGAAGATTTGTAAATTTGTAAATTTGTCTGAAAATCTCACCCTAATGAAATCACAAAATATTTCCATCTGCATCAACAGCCTCTGCTGGCCAAATTTTCTGCCATTCTGAAGTTCTAGTTGAGGGCCACACAAAATCCTTTTATGGGCCAGAAATGGCCCCTGAGCCACACTTTTTATTTCTAATTAAGGGGATTAGTGAAATAAGGATTACATTTAAAATATAGAAAAATATCAGTTTCATTATTTTAAGGATGACTGATGCAAAATAAAATAAATGTTATAATTCTGGTTAACAAGTGACGTTTAGAGGAGTTATAAACCCAGCAATACAATAAATTTTAACACAGCATTAGCTTGGATTTGGGAAATAAAATCTGCAAACCAACATTTTGTATGGTGACAAGATAAACTAATGCTGAGCAGGAGGAAGGGACAAGAAAGGTGTGGCAGTCTCCTTGTGCTGAATGAATATGGCTCCCACAAAGCATTTTGGGCAGACCAGCTTTCTCTTTCCAACATAGGACATGGAGCTGTAGCTAGCAGCATATAGCCTTGGGTCTCTATGGCAGGCTGGCCCTGATGTGAGTTCATTGTGAGTGTAGATCCAAGGGATTACTGGGTCTCTCTGACAACATCTCTGTGAGCAAAGCTAAAGCCACCATCAGAGTTTAGGACATGGTCTAAAACAACACACACTTGGTCAGATAGGAATCTTGCAAGTTTTTTTGAATAATAAAACTCCTTGCAAAGCTGAAAGTTGATGTTTTCATTCAACACAGATGTGTGAAGTGATTAGGAATAAAGTTAATAGCAATACTTTCATCTAACTGTAGGTAAAAAAGACAAGCATGAAACTGCAAGCAACATTTTCCAGTCTAGTTTAGCCGGCCTCAGGGTTTGGGGATACAGAAAGGATAAGAATAAATGGAGGCTTCTGTTAAAACCTTAAACAAAGTCAGCTGCTCTGGCCAAAAAGAAAGCAACTGTTGGTAACTGCTAGATCAAAAGTATGGAATTAAAAGGCAGATTCTCGCTTCATCCTGGTTGAGACTTATATTTGATGTGAATCACTGCATTGCAGCTCTGGTTGTGTGTTTAAGGTTGCTGTTACAACAGATGGTGAACCTTTACCCCTGGTTCAAGTCTTTTGCATCCTCTAGCAAGTTTTCTTTTATAATTGGCCTGCACTGAGTTCCATCCAATATCCAGTCAACACTGATCAGTTTTCCTTTTCCTGCTGAAGAAAATAATTCCCACACCATGATGCTGCCACCACTATGTTTTATCGTGGAGATGGTGCATTCACAGTGATGTGCATCTTGGCAGGTTTGCAGTTATGTCATATTTGTGGATAATGGATTGAACAGTTCATAATGTTTTATAACCTGAACCTGATTTAACCTCCAGAACATAATCCCTGACCTATCCGCTGTGTTCTTTGCTCTTCATGATACTGTTTATCCACTTTTGTTCGGTAACAAACCTCTGAGACACAGCTGTGGTTATACTGAGATTAAATAAAACACAGGTGGACTAATTACTAATTAGGTGACTTCTGAATGCAACTTGTTGCAGTAGATTTTATTCAGACAGTGGCAGTTTTCTGTGGGTGCCATATGGTGGGAGGGGGGAGGCACGAGTGCCTGAAAAAAACTAAAGCAACCTCTCAGATGTACCCCTATCGAGTTTTATGTTGCTTATTTCCATGTGTTGCTACAGTTTAGCACATTACGAAAATATGGCTGTACACTACTGAAGGTGGCACTGAATATTTAGATTTCTTTGCCCTTATTTTAAAGAAATATGAACACCCAATTGATCATTTTTGGTTCATAAGATAGACTGGTGAGACCTAAAGTGGAAGATTCTTTACTAAACACACTGGTTTGAGTTAAGAACAAAAAATGGGGACAGAATGAAGGTCTTGCCCAAGGCATCATTCATCCGAGAACCGTCACTGTATTTAAAGGTATCAAAGTAAAAGAGGGTGACCACAGATACATGCCACACTTTTCAGATAAAAAAAATAACATTTGCAATTTCTCTTTAAAGTGCGATTTTAATAATCTTATAAGACTTTTCGATGAGACTATGCAACTTGGATCTATAAACTTTAGAACAATGTCAAGTTTGATCTCACATAGCACAATGAACGTTTACTAATAAATCGGTTAAGATGGGTTAAGCTGCTTCATCAGCGTATGCCATCCATCTGTGCTGCCAGAGACATCCACAATAAACACACTATAGCCCTTTATGTGCCTCGGAACAAATACAAAGAAAAGAAGAAGGAGGACAATGTAGACGTGGTCGTGGCTGGGAACAATGGTCAACTTGGGATGCTGGTTGACCAGCTGACCATCGCATCATTTCCTGCTGCAGTTCTATTGGTGGGTTAGGTGACGTAGGTCGTAGCGGTTGTCACATTGTAAGATAGTTATTCTAAATATCTGTCACTGTCAGATATTTATCATAGGTTATCTTTGGTCTCAAGAAGCATACAACAGCTATCCTTGAACCTGTCTTACAGTGCAATGTAAGACAACATATATGGAGCCAAGACCAAAGATTTCTCCATGATTTTACTTCCATCATGCTCTTTTGTCTGCGACGGCCCAAAATGGCACCGTGTATACTGGCCATAACAGGCTTCAGTCAATGAACTTTGATGGTATCCTGGTCAGAATCTTAGTCATATGTACTTTCAGTCTCTTGTTGTATTTTTAGTCAGGATGCTTTCTTTAATTAGGAGTTGTCCAAGTGGATAAGTTCTGATTTCAAACAAAGTCGTTCAAGTTTTAAACAAGAGGACAAGTGTTCTGTTGCCTAACAGGACAACTTTTCTGGGAAATAAGAAGACATGTTTATCTGAAGTTTCTTTCTTAAAGAGATGAGTCACTTTAAACCAACTTCACAGACATCAAACATCGCTGAATCTACTTCAGTTGACCCCGATTAATGTCACTATCTTGCAGACTAAATCCTGTGGGCAGCCTGTGTATCTAAACATTTTTTACTACTCCCTCCTCATCCCGTGTTTATTCTGGCCTTGTCAAGAGGAGCCGTCCAGCATGATGAGGGAAAATTTGCTGCCCTGTATTTTGACAGAGAAGACCCGAGACTTTTACACCGCCAAGGGAGTCTGAGTGATAAAAACAAGCCGAGCGCTAAAATCCCATCCGCCTGACAACATGAATTTATCTATTTGTTTATGTTTGAGCTCTCACTAACTGACATGGCTGCACCGCAAATTGAATGCAGCGCCCCGGGGGATGTAAAATATAACATTTACGAGCTGCTGGATGAGAGGAACGTTGAGTAATTATTCTCTTTCTGGAGTACTTTATGACATTTACTTGGGAATGTTGAACATCTGATTTTTTTGCCTGTTTTTGGAGGGGAACTGTCCATAGTAACCATGAAAAATGAGGACAGAACTGTTAATAATGTGGTGCTGAGTGAAACGTCATCCCAGCAGAATGGTGGATTTTAGATTTATTTATGTTATTGGAGTTTATTCCAGTGGTAAATAACAGAGAAGTTACCAGAGTTACCGGCCACCTTCTGAGGAACAACTGCTTGTTTAATGGAGTTATTCACTTCATGAACTCTAATGTGGCTTTAACTCAGTTGGACCCACCCAGTACCACCATTCCTGATGTTCTCATCTTATTCTCTCTTAAAAAAACGTCTGCACAGGGCTTTCTACCGAAGTGGGTCCAGAACCATCACAAGGAATCAGCTGGACAGCCACAGTGCTGTGAAAAAGTGTTTTCTCTCTAAAGATGTCTCTCTCTTTTTGCTTTTTATTGGTCAAATTTAGGCAAGGAGAAACCGAGTGAAAAAAAAAAAAAGAATTTTTCAAATTATGATTTCATTTATCAGTGGAAAAAGCTATCCAAACCCACCAGGTCCTAGGTGAAAATGTACCATCAGGGATTTTTGATAGCTAGCAGTGACTTTAAAAAAAATCTTTGTTGAGGAATTCTCACCCACTCTTCTTTGCAGAATTGTTTTAATTCAGCAACATTCAAGGATTTTTGGGAATAATTAGTAGGCTCATGCCAAAACTTCTCAGTCGGATTTAAGACCAGATTTTGACTAGGCCCGTTCAAAACCTGAGAGTTTTTGAAGCCATTTAAAGGTGGACTTACTGATGTGCTTGGATCATTAAGGTCACAAACTTGTGGCCAGACATTCTCCTTTCAGAGTTGTCATGGTTTTCATTGTTTCATCAATCAAGTCATCCATCACACTGCATACTGTTCGTAACATGCTGTTTTTCTGAAATACTGCCTTAGTTTTACACCAGATGTAAAAAAAAAAGAGTTTGACATCTACATGTGTTTTGGTTTCTTATTGTTGAATCATGAACTCTGACCTTAACTGAGCTGGGTGAAGCCTGCAGAGCTTTACACGTCTTTCCCCGTTCTTTTATGATCTTGTGGATGTACAGGGGTTGGACAATGAAACTGAAACACCTGGTTTTAGACCACAATAATTTATTAGTATGGTGTAGGGCCTCCTTTTGCGGCCAATACAGCGTCAATTCGTCTTGGGAATGATATATACAAGTCCTGCACAGTGGTCAGAGGGATTTTAAGCCATTCTTCTTGCAGGATAGTGGCCAGGTCACTACGTGATACTGGTGGAGGAAAACGTTTCCTGATTCGCTCCTCCAAAACACCCCAAAGTGGCTCAATAATATTTAGATCTGGTGACTGTGCAGGCCATGGGAGATGTTCAACTTCACTTTCATGTTCATCAAACCAATCTTTCACCAGTCTTGCTGTGTGTATTGGTGCATTGTCATCCTGATACACGGCACCGCCTTCAGGATACAATGTTTGAACCATTGGATGCACATGGTCCTCAAGAATGGTTCGGTAGTCCTTGGCAGTGACGCGCCCATCTAGCACAAGTATTGGGCCAAGGGAATGCCATGATATGGCAGCCCAAACCATCACTGATCAACCCCCATGCTTCACTCTGGGCATGCACAGTCTGGGTGGTACGCTTCTTTGGGGCTTCTCCACACCATAACTCTCCCGGATGTGGGGAAAACAGTAAAGGTGGACTCATCAGAGAGCAATACATGTTTCACATTGTCCACACCCCAAGATTTGTGCTTCTGCACCATTGAAACCGACGTTTGGCATTGGCATGAGTGACCAAAGGTTTGGCTATAGCAGCCCGGCCGTGTATATTGACCCTTTGGAGCTCCCGACGGACAGTTCTGGTGGAAACAGGAGAGTTGAGGTGCACATTTAATTCTGCCGTGATTTAGGCAGCCGTGGGTTTATGTTTTTTGGATACAATCCGGGTTAGCACCCGAACATCCCTTTCAGACAGCTTCCTCTTCCAACCACAGTTAATCCTGTTGGATGTGGTTCGTCCTTCTTGGTGGTATGCTGACATCACCCTGGATACCGTGGCTCTTGATACATCACAAAGACTTGCTGTCTTGGTCACAGATGCGCCAGCACGACGTGCACCAACAATTTGTCCTCTTTTGAACTGTGGTATGTCACCCATAATGTTGTGTGCATTTCAATATTTTGAGCAAAACTGTGCTCTTACCCCACTAATTGAACCTTCACACTCTGCTCTTACTGGTGCAATGTGCAATCAATGAAGACTGGCTACCAGGCTGGTCCAATTTAGCCATGAAACCTCCCACACTAAAATGACAGGTGTTTCAGTTTCATTGTCCAACCCCTATATCTTTAATTCCCCATTACAGTGATGGGAAGGTTTATCAATGTTTCATGTTTTCTCCATTTATATAATGGCTCTCACTATTTACTGGAGTCCCAAAGTCTTAAACATAGCTTTGTAACCCTTTCTGGACAGAATTCAGTAAGCTTATTTTTAACATGTTTAAGTTTTTTTAGACAGGGGGATCACTTGTTTTTTGAAAACTTTTAACCAACTTCATTTTGCCAGACAAGTCCTGTTTAAGTAACTTCTTGATTCTACGGGTCTATCAGTAATCAGGCCTGGGTGTGGGTAGTGAAATTCTACCCAATAAAAACAATTTAACAATTATAGGGCTAGGTTGATTTGGATAGTGCTTGCCCTTAATAAATGAAATAATTTTGAGAAGTGTATGATATTTTCTCAAGTTCTTTATCTGATATTCGGATTTATTTATTGATCAAAAAATTGACTTTTTTACAGCACTGTAGTTTCTAAAACCCTGTTCCTCAAAAGGCCTATTCCACTAAATGTTTGTTCCCCCATCTATAGTATTCTGCATTACTGTAGGTAATTATAGTACAGCCAGACAGTTGATCACAAAAGCTTACTATTTGTCTAAATAGTAAATCTGCAAACAGATGTTTCAATTTCACCGGACTTTTATAATTTACTTATAATTGGAATTGTTAAATGTTGCTGAAACAAGAGTTACACTTGGGATTTAAAGCAGAATGGAGTAATAACTGGAAATCTAATAACTGACAGTGTGTAAATAGTTTTGCCAAAATGTGTTCATAAATCCAACAGAAAATGATAGTTATGAGCACAGCTCAATGTGCTGCATTACCATTAGTGTGTTTGAATGTTGGCAGTCCCTTTGGTTTTCAGTGTTTTGTATACTGATTATATTCATGTTTCCTTTGTATTTAGTGTATGTTCTTTGTTTTAAGGTTCCGGCTTGCTAGTTTTTTTATGCTATGTTTTTTGTGGTTTCGTTGTTCCCTCTGTTGCCCGTTGGTGTTATTTTGTCACTTCTAGCCATTTTCCCCAAGTACCTCAGTGTCCCTCGGCTGCTCAACGTACGGTTCTTACCTGCTCCATGTACCAATGAAAACTGGTACAACTGACTTTCTTCAGTCTTTGTCCACCATTCATCCATCACCGGTTTGTTCCTCGCCAGTTTTCTTTGTGCTCCTTGCTGTTCTTGTAAGTCCTCTCTTCTTTAATAAACATTCCTGTGCACCATGATTCTACCTACCTCCTGTCTGCACTTGGGTCCTACAACATACAAAATTGTGACATTTAGGAAAGTAACACGATCCTGAGCGATAATAAAACACCACAATAATTCAGTTGCATTTAGCATGCGCTATTAGTAAAATATGTGTAAGCTATTATCACAAGGCCTGGATTGACATTCTTTTGTCTCTATGTTTGAGACTCTTTGTCATAGTTTTTCAGACTGATTTGACCCACATGCAGTAAACGTTCAAGGGGAACAAGTACGTGTTAGAAAAGCTTTATTGAAACTACAGGAACAAGTATGGTCTTGACAGAGCAAGTCACAGCTGTAGGAAAGGAAGCATACGGTAAGAAAAGATGGTAAGCTAATATGGATGTTAATTGTGTACTGTGCCTTACTAGGTTGCTGTTGGTAAACTGCCAGGAGGAGAGGGAATCAGGCTGGAGAGAACATCGTGGAACTAAGGAGGTGAGTCCAGCAGTAAAGCTTAGTCCCTTGGTTGGCTCTGTGCTTGGTGGATTGCGTGGAGAGTTCCAGAGGAGCGGTGGAGGATGGACAGGTTTCGTAGAGGAAGGAACAGAGGTTGAAGCCTGGAGGTAGCCAGCTGAAGTAGATCCGGTAGTACAGATGATAGTGAAGCACCTGGTAGTTGGTTCACCCGTAGGAGACTTGGAACGAGGAGCACATAGGAATAATCTGCCGGAGGCCAGCCTGGGCATCATCCAGGTAGTCTTCGGTAAGTTTTCTAGAAAAGACAAAGGTAATTAAACGAGGTTGAAGTAATCAAGACAAAGTGTGGCACTGAGATCGGCTTGAGTAACTACCACTGAGGGCTAACACTCAAGCAATGAGATGCTGGCTGCCTCCTGCTTAAATACTCCAGGACTCCTCACCGGGGAATGGGAAACACCTGTCTCACCCACTCATGCTCTCCAGCGCCCACTAGAAGCCAAACACAGACAACACAAACACAGAAAATCTCCAACCCCGACACTCTTAATTTAAAATAAGAAAGGAAGAGGTTCTTGAGTTGCCCTGCTGTATTGATAGGGTAAGTAAAGACTTCCTTTCACTTCGTAACAAAAGCACAAAAAAAAAAACCATTCACCACTTTTACATTCTTTATATTGCAGTAATTGGGGTATGCCACTGTCTGAGAATCTATTTTTTTCCACAGAGGTATCTAGGTACACAGAGATTTTTGCAGTTTGATTGGGTCCTATTCCATTCAGGTCCCTACCCCTGACCTCAGTCTGCTAGAGTTAAGATTTTATTTGCACACCTGGGAAAATATCAGCAAAACACAACACTGGACTCAAAGACTATTTTTAATAAAAACATATAGTGAAAAACATGACCAAAAAGGTAATTCAGTCATGGTTTAGTATGCTGATGATTGACTAGCATAACCACAATTTTCATCAACACCAAGAGACATCATTGTTGGAACTATTGGAAACAAGGTTTAAGGTTATAAATACTGCCAGACTAGCTCTTTATACCTGGAAGTTTCACTTATTGACGTGAACCTTGCAGTTCCCTCTCCTCATTCTATAAAAAGGAATGTAAGGAGATCTTGTGGCACAAGATCTAAGAAAAAATCCAATGATATTTCTTGTTCTACAGGGGTTAGACAATGAAACTGAGACACCTGTCATTTTAGTGTGGGAGGTTTCATGGCTAAATTGGACCAGTCTGGTAGCCAGTCTTCATTGATTGCACATTGCACCAGTAAGAGCAGAGTGTGAAGGTTCAATTAGCGGGGTAAGAGCACAGTTTTGCTCAAAATATTGAAATGCACACAACATTATGGGTGACATACCACAGTTCAAAAGAGGACAAATTGTTGGTGCATGTCTTGCTGGCGCATCTGTGACCAAGACAGCAAGTCTTTGTGATGTATCAAGAGCCACGGTATCCAGGGTAATGTCAGCATACCACCAAGAAGGATGAACCACATCCAACAGGATCAACTGTGGACGCAAGAGGAAGCTGTCTGAAAGGCATGTTCGGGTGCTAACCCGGATTGTATCCAAAAAACATAAAACCACGGCCCACGGCTGCCCAAATCACGGCAGAATTAAATGTGCACCTCAACTCTCCTGTTTCCACCAGAACTGTCCGTCAGGAGCTCCAAAGGGTCAATATACACGGCCGGGCTGCTATAGCAAAACCTTTGGTCACTCATGCCAATGCCAAACGTCGGTTTCAATGGTGCAAGGAGCACAAATCTTGGGCTGTGGACAATGTGAAACATGTATTGTTCTCTGATGAGTCCACCTTTACTGTTTTCCCCACATCCGGGAGAGTTACGGTGTGGAGAAGCCCCAAAGAAGCGGACCACCCAGACTGTTGCATGCCCAGAGTGAAGGATAGGGGTGGATCAGTGATGGTTTGGGCTGCCATATCATGGCATTCCCTTGGCCCAATACTTGTGCTAGATGGGCACTGCCAAGGACTACCGAACCATTCTTGAGGACCATGTGCATCCAATGGTTCAAACATTGTATCCTGAAGGTGGTGCCGTGTATCAGGATGACAATGCACCAATACACACAGCAAGACTGGTGAAAGATTGGTTTGATGAACATGAAAGTAAAGTTGAACATCTCCCATGGCCTGCACAGTCACCAGATCTAAATATTATTGAGCCACTTTGGGGTGTTTTGGAGGAGCGAGTCAGGAAACGTTTTCCTCCACCAGTATCACGTAGTGACCTGGCCACTATCCTGCAAGAAGAATGGCTTAAAATCCCCCTGACCACTGTGCAGGACTTGTATATGTCATTCCCAAGATGAATTGACGCAGTTTTGGATGCAAAAGGAGGCCCTACACCATACTAATAAATGATTGTGGTCTAAAACCAGGTGTTTCAGTTTCATTGTCCAACCCCTGTATTTTCCATGTATTTTAGTTTATACACTTAGATCAGTGTTACCCCCCCCCCACCACCACCACACAATTTACCCTAATAGGAAAAAAAAAAACTAGTTTATCATATTATGTTAATTTGATCATCAGATAATCAAATTAATAATAACAACAATAATAGTGTTTAATTGCAGCCACATATTGTTTGTGCAGCATCACTGAATATGAGCCTAAACCCTTTTAAACCACTAAGTTTCCCCTGAACTTTCAATGTGTCATTGGGACCTGCAGAGACAAAGCAGCAGGGCCTGTGCTTATCTTGCCTGTCGGTCCTGCTATCAGTTGTTAGGCAGCTACCCAACCCCTCCAGGGTGAAACTGGTGACATCAGGATGGACTGTTTCTTTACTCTTTGCTGCAGTGGCTGTTTCTCTGATGCAATTGTTGAATGGCTCAGAAGTGTACACTGTGTTAGCTGAGAAGAATTTATAGTTTTTATACCAAATCAGACCATGGCAAGCTGCTGCACACAATACCTGGATACCAGTCCACAAGCTTCAATGACTGTGGCTAGGTAGAGAATTTGGCTTCTAGTTAACAGCATTAAAGAGAAAGAGTCCCATTGGGCCTGTTTTTCTTCAGGACAGAAGGTGGAAGTGGACCCCTAAACATAAATATGTGGAGATGTGGATTTGTGTCTGAGGGTCACAACTGAACAGGTCAGGCTATACAAACAGGGGGCTTCCTCTACTCACTTTTTACTAAACCGAGTCAGACGGTTTCCTGTTGTTAACACCAACCCCATCAGGTCACTGTTTCTAACGCATCTGTTAGATTTCTTTTTATGCTAAAACCAGACCACACATTTAAAAGGTGCAGGAACCATTTCTAAAACCAAACTGGATACTTCCCTCAGTTCCCCATTTTCAATGTAGGAAACATGGTCATAACAGATTACAGTTTAAAGACCAAAGAATGCCAAAGAATCACAAGATAATGTTTCATGGTTGTAAAAATCCAGTTTATAATCCTGTCTGGACCTACCATTTTTGGAATTTATAACCCTTGAGTTTATCATATTTTTATAACATCAAAATCACAAACCTTAATGTAGTTTAGGAGGTTTATGTGGTAGACCAACACAAAAAAATTATTAAGAACTAACTTTTTAACATTTCGACAAATACAAGTCTGATATGTTCTTTATTCATTGCCTGAGAGTCCAGTAGAATCCTCTGTAGCTGCAAACACAGCTGCAAGTCTTTATGGTCATGTCTGTACTACCTAACCCTTTGCAAAATATCTCAAGGCCAGTCAGAGTGAATAGAAATCATCTGTGAACATTAATATTTAAGTCACAATCTGGTTGTTCTAACTCATTAATATAGTCTAATGTCCATTGTAACCCTGGCTGTATGTTTAGTCGTCTATTTGGAGGCTGAAACTCCACTCCAATCTCAAGTCTTTGGCAGCCTCTAGCTGGTTTCTTTCAGGATTGCCCTATATTCAGGTCCACTTATATTCCCGTCAACTCTAACACATTTCCCTGTCTCTACTGAAGAAATACACTCCCACAGCATCATGCTGCCACCACCATGTTTCATGGTGGGGATTGTGTGTGCAAAATGATGTGCGGTGTTAGTGTTTTTGCCACATATTGCATTCTGCACATGAACCACAAAGTTCAATTTGGGTCTCATCTGACCATAGCATCTTATACCATATATGTGCTGTGTCCCTGTGGCAAACTGCAAACATTCTTTCCACGTTGGCCTTCTTCCTGCCATTCTTCCATAGCGGCCATAGTTGTCCTGTCAACAGATTCTCGCACCTAAACGTTTGATCTTTGCACTGCCTCAAGAGTTGCCATGAGCCTCCTGGCTGCTTCTCTGATTTAGGATGTCCTTCTCCAACTCTTCTATGTCAGGCGTAAGAGTGAATTTGGAAATTGGTGTTGGCAAAATTAATTTAAAATCTGTTACTGTCACATAATTGCATGATGTTTTATGTATGTAATAGTAGGTTACATTTAAAGAACCATCAGTTATGGTTTCTTAGCTGTAACTCAACACTTGAGCTAATTTTCACACATACAGAGGTGGCTGAGGGGGCTGAGATGGATTGTACCAATAAACATACGTTCTGATATAGTTATATATTTCATCAAGGTTTGTAGTGGTTTTACTGTAACTGCTATGAAAGTGTGAGATTACTGCCTCATTAGTCTGACTCTTTACTTGACTCCATTCTGGCTCTTCCTCTCCCTCCTGTTGCAGATGGGATGTGTTCCCTCTATTCAGCTTGTTGAAGCTGCTTTTATATTGTCTGCAAACAATAGTACATTTTCATGCCATACAACTGAAAGTGAACAAGTCTATAAGCTATAGAGGATTTATAGTAGCTCAATTCTTCTTCACCCTTTACTGACCCATGTAAAACCTTGCACATTTAATTCTATTTGTCTGTCTTCTGACAGCTTATTTAACATGGGCTCTTTGCTATTTTCTTTTGTCTGGGGATTGTGCAGGTAATACATTTAGTTCATAGCCATACACTTTAAATGTTGGATTTTTTTGGAGATTACTTTGGCTAGCCTATTATAACATATTAAGGCTATAATTAGAGTAAAAGCATTAGGTTAACCCAATTTTTGACATTCCTGGAGCTCCACAGAAAATAAGAATGGTACTTCAGCCAGACTACAAGCTTACCATATCAGAATATCTAAAGAGTCGGAAAGAGAAGGAGCAGCGGGCCTTTCCTCTGCGCCTTGCCCAGCTCTGCTATTCATCATCAGGTGGAAAGACTGTTTACTGCCGGGGTCAAGGTCCCAGGCGCATGTTTACAGGCTCTCTCAGAAGGGCCATTGTTGTTAAAACGCACTGCAAGCATGCAGCGGCCTCACTGAAGATCATATCTTGCAGGGCCCCACTGCCCTGAGGCCAAACGAAGTCTTTCTAAATCAGATTCTTGACTTCTTTTTAAACAGACATTAAAACCCATTTTGTGTTTCAGAAAAAAGCTTGCTTCACATTTGCTTATCTGACTCCTGTTGCTGTTTCTCTTGTTGACTGTTATTTATTCTCCATTATTCATGTAAATGTTGTATTTGTTGGTTCCTAATTAGCCCTGAGACATGTTGAATTAAACATGGCATTATATTCCATTGTAGATCTTAACAAATCCAGAGCCAATGAGCTCGGGGCAGGAGCACTGGCTTTCATTTTCAAAAGTAGGAGATTTATGGGACCGCTCAAACCATTTCAACACTGAAAGTTTTCCATCTCTCCATATCTTTGTGATAATCCTCTCCTTCCCCCATTCTGCTTGTTTCACTCCCCTGTGAGGTGTAAACGAAAATGCTTTTTACCACAGACCCTCTCTTCTTCTTTGTACTTTACTCCTGTCCATTCTCTAGCCCTTCAACACCACATCGCTCCCTAAGCAGGAGCCACTTAGTCCGTGGGGCAAGAGCGTCATGTGTGGTTAAGGCCTCTGTGGCATCTGTCATCTTTGGAGCATTAAGAGTGAAAGGCAGATTTAGGCTGTCTCCTACATGCAGGCCAGATTTATGCTCGTACCTGTTAGGATTATGAATCTGAGAGTATTATTTAATATTTAATATTAATATTTTAATATTTTATCAGATAATATTTCTGTTAAGGGTTGTCCTGTGAATACCAGCCCAGTAAGGTGATGGTATTAGGACAAAATAGAAAGGTGTGAGACGAACTCTGACATTATTGAACAGCACAACTCTGAGCACACATGAAATGAATTCACACAATTTCTTAAAATACAAACATTTATTAACAAAAATAAGTCAACTCAAAGTCAAACATATTTCAATCAACAAACCCTTTGCTATGCTAAAACAATCCAACTAAACTACTAAGCAGAATTAAAGAATAGGGAAGATTAATGGGCTATGTACAATATAAACAAGTTGATTAAAGATGATTGAAAACCATGACCAAAAGAGTGATGCAACATTACCATGCAATGTTATTTATGTTTGAGAACCAAGGATTATCTTGAAGAATCTGGAAGTGAAGTTAAGTTAGTCCTGGAACCAACTTAGGCAATAATCAGCAAACGTTTAGACAACCATTCACAATGCAAGATCAGATAAAATATTATTTTAATAAAATAATGTTTTAAAGAATGATATACTGAATAAAACCAACCTTCTGGATGACTAATTCTCAACGGGGTCTCATTAGCTGCCTTTATTTATTAAAATAATATTTAAAGAAATATTATTAAAGGAAATGGTAAAATATTTAAGGGAATATTTTGGAAAAGAGCCAAATCTTTCTGGAGGAATGGGGCTTAATGGTGTTTACTTAGTTATCAAATTTAGTAAAATGATGTTAGGGACACATTATTTACTGGATTGAAAACTAAACCTTTCTGGGTAAATGTTATTTGGCAGCAAGCATGTGTCCTTACCTGTTAGCAGTTGAAGCTAACAAAGGAGGCTGATAGCTTAGCACCAGAATCAAACACACCTTTAAAAATACCATCAATAAAAGGGATAAAATGCATAAGCATGGTGCGTTGTGGCCGATCTTCTGTGTTTAAAATCACCCTTTAAATAAAGTTTGTCTTAACTTTGAAAACCCACAAACAAAGAACAAAACCTGAACACGTGTGCTGCAGATATTCTGCTAGCACCAAGATAGCTGAGTTCAACACACAAACAAAACCAAACTTCATAAAATGGAAAACGTTTAGATTATTTCATTCTAAATCACTTCTATTTCTCTGCCCAAACACTTAACCTCATGAACTGTGGTGAGTAGGGTTGCCAACTCCTTGATAAATAAATAAGGGACACCTCCTGGTAGGGCTATCCAACTCCACTGTCTTTGTGTGAAATGACTTTGGAAACATTGGACTCGAACCCAAGTTTAATTCGATGCATGTTTTTGACTAATACAAATATCCATGGAAAAATAATTATTCAGCAATTTATAAAATAATTTATTCTTTTTGCAAAATAAAATTACTAGACCAAAACAAATATCCTTCTAAAATAAATAAACCACTATTGAAAAGCCCTCCGTCCTGCTTAACTTAAAACAATATAAAAAAGCATACCAGTATAATGCAAAACATTTTTGTAATAGTGCATTTAGTGCAAACAAAAAGTCTGTAGAAAAGTTGTAAACATAAACACTTGTGCCTTAAAGGCCATGACTGTACAGGTGTGGTGAAAAAAATATTGAACTAGTGAACTAAAAATTGCAGTACTGAATTATGTAGAAACAACCTATTTTTTCCATTTATATTTCATTTGAGCTCTTGCTGCTACAAGGAGTTGTTTGCTTTTAAGGACTACCGAGTAAAACATTTAATTAATTAGACTGACAATTATCTCACTTCTCTAATTCTGTAGAACATTTGTTCCTCACATCAGTCCACTTATTTTTCATGATGGAGAAAATATTTTCCGCAAACCCACTAGAAGAAGGGATGCTGAGGACAAAGGGTACAATAGCCTGGATGTTGGGGATGTCAGCTGCCTGAAGAACTTGCATCCACCTCTCTGCTGTTCCACTGGACTGACACTTCGCCTTTTCCCGAGAGTATCTATCTATCTATCTATCTATCTATCTATCTATCTATCTATCTATCTATCTATCTATCTATCTATCTATCTATCTATCTATCTATCTATCTATCTATCTATCTATCTATCTATCTATCTATCTATCTATCTATCTATCTATCTATCTATCTATCTATCTATCTATCTATCTATCTATCTATCTATCTATCTATCTATCTATCTATCTATCTATCTATCTATCTATCTATCTGTCTGTCTGTCTGTCTGTCTGTCTGTCTGTCTGTCTGTCTGTCTGTCTGTCTGTCTGTCTGTCTGTCTGTCTGTCTGTCTATCTATCATCATGAGAGCACAGTTGCAAAAAAGTGGGACAACTTCGCCGAAACACGTTGTTTCAGCTTTCACGGTGTCCATAGATCTCTTGCGGTGGAAGCACGGCGCGCTGGTTACGAGCGCTGAACAAGCACGGGCCTTTTTTGTCGCGTAAGCGGCAAGGAGACGCTGGGGAAACCGTATCTGATGGGAAAACGCGAATCGACGTAACACCTGTATCTATCCTTAGCAACGGTACCTGCTGGCCAATGAGATGAGCCGAAGTATTCTGTCAGCTCATTGGTCACAGAGCAGGATATGGCTGGTAATGAATTTACCGTAATGTTAAATATAAAGCACCCCATCATTTATTAATTCTATTGACATTTTAGTGAAGATTTTTGATCCACCTAATAATACGGGACTACGTGCGTCCCGTTTCAGCTCAATACGGGACGCATACTTTTTATTCTAAATACGGGACGATTCCGTTTTTCAAGGGACGGTTGGCAACTCTAGTGGTGAGGAACGTTGTCCAGGGCGGCGAAGTTTGAAGAAACGTCCACTGTCTTTAAACAGTTAGCTGTGGGGAGTGGCGGCTGTTCTGTCGGCCGGCCAAAACTGCTCGTTACCACGGTGATGCGGTCTCGGTTGTCCTTCCTTCAGACTGGAAAAACTGCTTCACTCGGCTTATAGAGACAGTGACTCTACTGGGGACTCTCTGGGACAGTTTGTTGCTGCAGGCCTCAGAGAGAAAGTAAGCAATGCTTACACCTTAATTTACCCCTTTTATGAATGAATACCGGATTCTTTCAACAGTAATTCATCAGTACTTAACTTGTGCTTATGGATTTGTATGACACCCTTGGATCCAGTTGAAGAGTTTATGTCTGTTTGCCAGCAAAGAGACATTAGCGCGCTGTCTCTCCGATCCTGGTCCCACAAAGACGAACAGTGGAAGAGATCGGACCACTGGAAAGGGGGGTGCTTTTAAACGTGGCATCATGGGAAATCCAGAAAAGTTTGTAAAGGAGTTTTAATGTTGTTTCCATGTCTGTGGGTCCCAACATACACGTACACCTAATCTTCCGCTTATCCGGGACCGGGTTGCGGGGGCAGCAGACTCAGCAGAAACACCCAGACGTCCCTCTCCCCAGACACCTCCTACAGCTCCTCTGGGCGGAGCCCAAGGCGTTCCCAGGCCAGAGACATAGTCCCTCCAGCGTGTCCTGGGCCGTCCCCTGGGCCTCCTTCCGGTGGGACGTGCCTGGAACACCTCCTGAGGGAGGCGTCCAGGAGGCATCCGGTATAGATGCCCGAGCCACCTCAACTGGCTCTTCTCGATGTGGAGGAGCAGCGGCTCTACTCCGAGCCCCTCCCAGATGGCCAAGCTCCTCACCCTATCTCTAAGGGAGTGCCCGGGCCACCCTACGGAGGAAGCTCATTTCAGCCGCTTGTATCCGGGATCTCTGTTCTTTCGGTCATGACCAAAGTTCATGGCCATAGGTGAGGGTAGGAACGTAGACCGACCGGTAAATTGAGAGCTCACTTTTCGGCTCAGCTCTCTCTTCACCACAATGGACCCGCACAGCGCCCCCATTACTGCGGCAGCTGCACCGATCCGTCTGTCGATCTCCCGCTCCATTCTTCCCTCACTCGTGAAAAAGACCCCAAGATACTTAAACTCCTCCACTCGAGGCAGGAACTCCCCTCCAACCTGAATAGGACAATCCACCCTTTTCCTGTCGAGAACCATGGCCCCAGCGAGGTGACATTCCACGTCCCTAGAGCCAGCCTAAGCATCCGGGGATTGGGCTGCCGAGGTCTCCACCTTCGTCCGCCGCCCAATCCTTATGCCTAATTTAAGCTATTTGAAGTCAAACACATTCACATGGCTTCTGTTAGTTACTGAACAAGGCTGTGACATTCTGTTAAAGGTTGGTGGTGAATAGAGGTGTAACCATACATTCAGCTCACAAGCGAAGCTAAAAATCCACTTTTTTCTTTTCCCAAAATGTAAAAAAGGGTTCTAAACAATCTCTAATTAGTGTAGAATAATGCAGATCAGGACTGACTAGTCCATACATTGTGTTTTATCAATTGTACTCCAGATACCTGGCATAAAACAGTGGCATAGCTCTTTTGTTTAGCCTCAATATGAAGCTGCGAGGCAGAAACCACCTTCTGCCAGCAGTCAGCCAGTCATTAGCCAGCAGTGAACGGCCATATTTTCTTCTTTCGTTTCTTGTCCGTCAGAATTTACTTTTTCTACTACTGTAGATACCCCTAGAGCTTCCACACACTATTTAAAGGTAGTGGAAGCTTCTTTAACGCTTTTGTGATAGAACATTGCTGGCCTGCCTCTGTAGGCCTGTGGTATATTTGGAATATTAATGACAATAACTCCTGAGATCAGACAAGGAACAACTCAAGAAATTTGGTTGACTTGCCCCAGCCGGATATCCGACCAGTCACAGTGAATGAAGGGTGAAACAGATAAATGTGAATTCTACCTTAACGTTAGATCAGGGTACATCCCTAAATCATTTTCTATTCATGCTTCCAAAAGCGAAGCAGTTGTGGACGGTTATGGTAGCAACATGCTATTTTACTTCAACATAATGACATCTGAATATTGCAGTCAGTTGACTTGTTTTTCAGATAGGTATTTTTTACCTGACCTAAATAAGTTGCCAGCAGTTATCCATTCGATCTCTGCCTGAGTATCTGGTACTTATTCCAGCTCTGCTTTCATTGATTTGTGACAAAGTTGAAAGCAAGATGTGAGTATAGGCATGATGACATTGGCTGGGGGTGGGTTTATGAGGCAGTCCGGGACAGACAGACTTAATTTACACCAGAAGTGGAACCTGAGAGCCCTCCAGTCTGACAGGAAGCACTGGCTTAGCTCCTGTCCCATTTGGATGACAGGGGGCCTGGCCTGACCCAGTATAGACTGGCTTTGATGGGTTGGCCTTAGCTCAGGAGACCTAGACTCTAGGTTAAGTGTACAAAGAGAAAAAAAAAACTAGTCAGGCAGTTTCTAAATTTGATAGGTGAGCTTTGTTTAGTTAAACTTGCTCTGAAGTGTAAAGTGATCTGAGAAAATATCAGATCTCTGAGAGTTAAGTTATTTGCCACAGGAAGACTTTGAAATTGAAAGCACCTATGGCATAAATATTTATTGATTTTATTTATTCATCCTTAGGAACACGAACCTAAGCAGTACTTATAGCAGAATTACAGTTAAGATTTCAATAAACATAGTGGACACACATAGTTCAGTATTAATGTACTTTATGATAACATACAGTTAAACAGATGTTTACATACGCTGTAATGGTAGCTTTTGCTACTAAAATAAATTCTATTTGCCAAATGGCAGAATAATAAACAAGATCATTTTTGACTTAGGTAAACCATTTTGGGTATGCTTCTACAGGCAGTTTGCTGGAATTTTGCCGCATTTTTCCCAACATAACTGGCTTAAATGAGTCAGGCTTGTTGTCTGCCCATCAATCTTTTGCTGTTTGTTATTGTATTGACACACACATGTCGCACTAACACGTTCATCTCTAAGACAGAAAATGTCTCCTTTCTGAACCGTGCTCTTTATACTGGTAGATAATTGTTTGAACAAGCTTTATATTCCACTTTAAGTTGAAATCATGTAAGCATTACCCACCTCACTGCAATCCCAACTGAATTATTAAGAAAGAAGCCAGTTTGGGGGATTGGATTCCTGTGTCAGATGTTTTAGTTTGTATTTCCCCGTAGACCTGGATTCTCCCTGTTTATGTTCTCTAGTTAGTTTTATTGTTACTTATTTCTGTTCACTTAGATGTTTTGTTGTTCCCCTGGATTCCCTGCTCACCTGTGGTAATTAGCCTCCCTTGTTCAGCTGTCTTGCTCTCTCTCTCTCACCAGCTGCTCCTGACCCCCCAACCCCCAATTAGCTCCTTGTGTGCATTGGTCCATTATCTACCCTTCTTTAGCATTTATACTCTCTGGTTGCCATTGTTCTCCACTGGTTCCTCCTGCAAACTACCCTGACTACTACCTGCTCCATGCCTGTTACCCAGTCTGCGCTACCATTGTAAGTCTTTTTTCAGTTTTTTATTATTATAATTAAAAAGCTCTCAAGCCACTGTGTTGCTTCCAAGTGTTGTTCTGCTCGTTGGTTCAAAAAGAACACAACATTGTATGACACCGTGCTCGATATCTGTTCTTCTTATGCAACTCCTGTAAGTCTTCATTTATTTCATTAAATAATCCTGTTTTGTCATCTGAGTCAATCAATACCATCTGTTATACAGCTGTACTTTGGAAACATTGGTATGACTGCCTTGTGAAAGGTTAGGGGTCTTTCTATGTGTCTTTGTTCTTTTATTTTTTTGTCTGTTTTTCATTTTATGTACTATGGACCAAGAGTCTCCAATAAATAAAATCTATCTACATTTGAGTGCTTTATAAAACAGATCTTGACACTGTGTTGAGTTAAAGAGGTGACAACGTAGTCTGAGAGCTTCAGAGACAAAGACTTCAGAGTCCTTTAAATGCTGGTTGTTAAAAATGTTTGGAGCTACGTGAATGATTAATAATCACAATCATTAATGAATTTAAAGACATTCTAAACACCCCTCCCCACCACCACCTTCAAATGTCAACTCGAGTCAGCTGCTATAAACTCTTGCCTTCAAGCCGATTCATTTTAAAACAGATGATTTGCCTTTTACAGTCTGACTGTGGTGTGGATGTGTGCCCGTGCCAGTGGAGATGTTTTCTCTGTTAGCAGGAGCTTAATGTTCTCACAGCAGAGTCCAGGAATTTTTCTTCATCCATTTCCCTGTTTTCATGATGCAGGGTGTTGATGATGTCATCTTCATGAATTTTGAACACTATGTTATTCTTCTGATGTGTCCCCTCTTGCAAGTTCACCAGTCTCTACCCCTAAAGGTTCAGGTTAACCTGCAAGCTGTGAAGCTTTGTTTTTAATATACAGTTACTTGCTAAAGTATCTGTACCCCTTGAACTTTTTCATGTCATACTACAACCACAAACTTTGGGACAGGACAACTATTGTTTAAAGCAAATCCTAAGAAGTCCAGTTTGCCCTAAGCTATAGTAGTGCCCCAGCCATGAATAAAAACATGGACTCTAAGCTGTACACAAATAAAGATGCTGGTAAGAAACTCTGTACCTTTAAATTTAGTTTTTGACCTACACTCAGTCACAGCTGGAATCACTGTAATGTCATGGAGCCACTAACAAAAATACTTTCCCAGCTCCACCTCATTCTTTAGCCACACCACTCTCCCAAAGAGGCAAATGGGACGAAACGTACGTGAATGTCTGACTTGCTGACAAGCTGGACTAATTCTTCAAACATGGATCCACAGTTGACTACAATCTGATGTTAGTGAATTCGTGGATCGAGGACTTCACCACAGTTAAGTGGTCGTCCTCAAGCGATTATTCGGATGTGCTGTCCGAATAATCCAGTGTTCATGCAAGAAGGGGTAATTAAGACAATCTGTCTTGAAGCTTTTTTTCTGAGCTTCTGCGGAAAAGCAACCTGTACCACAGAGGCCCAGAAGAAACGTTGTCTCTAATCGAAGCGGTTTTCCCTATGGCTTCTTCGTTTGTTCCACCAATTGGCTAGAACAATCCACCTTCGCTACCCAAACCAGCGTCCATTGGACCTCCCGTCCTCCTTCTTCAAAACGGTTTACATTAGAGGTGGTGTTTAGGAAAAGAAAATTAATCTAGGATGAAACAATCTAAATAAAGTTAATTTGATGATGTTTTGCTTTGTGCGTGGTTCTAAAGATTGAACTGCTTTGAGTGCTAGCTGGCAGTCTACTCAGCTAATGTGAACGGACTCTAAGCTTTGAGGCTAGTTATTTTTTCTAAGTTGTAATATAGAGTTATGACAAACCCTAAACATATAGTCAGAATAACAATGGGATGCTTTAAATCGAAGTATATTCATATCTTAGAATGACCCAGTCGAAGCCCAAACCTAAATCCAAATGACAATCTGACTCAAAAATCCAATCTTAACAAAGAAGAATAGAAACAATGTTTCAGTCTCTAGATTTACATTTGGTAGATGTACCTCAAAGACCTGCAGCTGCAATTGCAGTAAAAGGAGGTTCTATAAAGTATTGGCTTTTAAGCACAGTCATCTGATGTAGGGGGCTCAATATAAATGCACGCCACACTATTCCCATTATTATTTGGAAAAACTGTTTAAAATCATGTATCATTTTGTCTCCTCTTCTCAGTTATGATCTTCTTTATTATGATTTATCACATAAAATCTAAAATGTTGATCAGTTCTTAGATGAAACGACTAAAGGAGCTACATCCACTAACATTTACTTTTCCTTCCAATAGAAAGTACTACTAGATCAGTGCTTCTGTGTTCTTTTTGTGTCTCTGCTCTGTTCTCTCAAACCCCAGTCGGTCGTGGCAGATGGCCGGTCACGCTGAGCCTGGTTCTGCTGGAGGTTTCTTCCTGTTAAAAGGGAGTTTTTCCTCTCCACCGTCGCTACATGCATGCTCAGTATGAGGGATTGCTGCAAAGTCAACGCCAGTGACTGTCCACTGTCTTTACGTGCTCATCCAGAAGGAGTGACTCCTACAAATCTCTGACTCGATGCAGTCTGCTGGGTTTCCTTAGATAGAAAAACTTGTGTTGTGAATTGGCGCTATATATATAATATATATAAATAAACTGAATTGAATTGAATTAAAATCTCAATAAACTGCACTGATGTCAGTGGTTGTAATGTACCAAAGTGTGAAAAAGCTCACTTTTGCTAAGCACTGTAACATTGTCTAAATGTGGCTTCATTCTTGCCTTGTCAAATTACACACAGCAGCATGAAACTGAGCTTACCACAAGGTTCATTTAAGGTTTTTTTTATTCGATCTCAACCAATTAAAGAGAAAAAAGCAGCAATGCATGCATAGAATGAAGATCCAATATAGGTCACTGGCAGAGGCACTGTAAAAGTGCAAAGAGGAACCAGATGAGGTGCGATTAGCCCTGACAGGCAGACCTTACCCTCGCTTGTACACTGGGTGGTGGTAGTTGGGGGTTGCCACTGTTCAATTTCCTGACATACCCAAAAATGTCCTGCTAAGACAACTTTGTACAGTTCAGTATTTACGGTTGACAATTGGAGCTTCCTGCCAGCTAGATTTTTTTTTTATTAATTAGATCGAGATTTACACACAAACATGATCAGGGTAGAGCGTTTCTCATGACCTGCAGATACAGGGGTTGGACAATGAAACTGAAACACCGGTTATTTAATGTGGGAGGTTTCATGACTAAATTGGACCAGCCTAGTAGCCAGTCTTCATTGATTGCACATTGCACCAGTAAGAGCAGAGTATGAAGGTTCAATTAGCAGGGTCAGAGCACAGTTTTGCTCAAAATATTGAAATGCACACAACATTATGGGTGACATACCAGAGTTCAAAAGAGGACAAATTGTTGGTGCACGTCTTGCTGGCGCATCTGTGACCAAGACAGCAAGTCTTTGTGATGTATCAAGAGCCACAGTATCCAGGGTAATGTCAGCATACCACTAAGAAGTACGAACCACATCCCACAGGATTAACTGTGGACGCAAGAGGAAGCTGTCTGAAAGGGATAGGGTGCTAACCTGGATTGTATCCAAAAAACATAAAACCACGGCTGCCCAAATCACGGGAGAATTAAATGTGCACCTCAACTCTCCTGTTTCCACCAGAACTGTCCGTCAGGATCTCCACAGGGTCAATATACACGGCCGGGCTGCTATAGCCAAACCTTTGGTCACTCATGCGTGCCAATGCCAAACGTCGGTTTCAATAGTGCAAGGAGCGCAAATCTTGGACTGTGGACAATGTGAAACATGTATTGTTCTCTGATGAGTCCACCTTTACTGTTTTCCCCACATCCGGCAGAGTTACGGTGTGGAGAAGCCCCAAAGAAGCGTACCACCCAGACTGTTGCATGCCCAGAGTGAAGCATGAGGGTGGATCAGTGATGGTTTGGGCTGCCATATAATGGCATTCCCTTGGCCCAATACTTGTGCTAGATGGGCGCATCCCTGCCAAGGACTACCGAACCATTCTTGAGGACCATGTGCATCCAATGGTTCAAACATTGTATCCTGAAGGCGGTGCCGTGTATCAGGATGACAATGCACCAATCAATACACACAGCAAGACTTGTAAAAGATTGGTTTGATGAACATGAAAGTGAAGTTGAACATCTCCCATGTCCTGCACAGTCACCAGATCTAAATATTATTGAGCCACTTTGGGGTGTTTTGGAGGAGCGAGTCAGGAAACGTTTTCCTCCACCAGTATCACGTAGTGACCTGGCCACTATCCTGCAAGAAGAATGGCTTAAAATCCCTCTGACCACTGTGCAGGACTTGTATATGTCATTCCTAAGATGAATTGACGCTGTATTGGCCACAAAAGGAGGCCCTACCCCATACTAATAAATTATTTTGGTCTAAAACCAGGTGTTTCAGTTTCATTGTCCAACCCCTGTAATTCTTCATGGACACAGTCTGCTGCTGTAATCAAATTTGGGATGTTATTGGCCATTTAGGTGTGAAATATATAGCGGGTATAATGGATGATGAAATGCATGAAGCTAATTCTTAAGAATTTTGAATTAACAAAGCTAAGCTTTGACATTGTACATTGGAAATCAATATATATTCCCCTTCTTTATTTCTCTACTTGACCTGAGTTGCTAGAGCGTCCACATCTGAGATTAATGGTGGTTCTCTTTAATGTTTTTCATCTTGTCACTGTCGAAGGATGAACTAAAAATCACATAGAAATTACTCTGCAACCTTCCCAGACTAATAGGCAAAAAACAACTGCTTCTCTAAGGTACCTGGCACTGTGTTAAAACATACCAGTGGGCTCCCGAAACATCAAACTTTAAAAGTCCTCCTCTTATAATGTTCGATAAAAATGCTCATATTTACTGTTCAGTTAACATTTCATCAGTTGTCACTCATTAATATCATTTGTTGTGTTTCAATCAATGAGTTTTAAAGTACAATGTCAGAAACAGCTACATTTGAACAAGTCATTTGATGTTTTGGAAAAAGGAATGGTGGACATGATGGCCTTTTTGTAAATGAGTTGATGTACATGAGGGCACTAGGAATGAATTACTGTCATACATTCTGTAAAAGTGTCTGCACTGATACAGCCATGTTGTACTGTACATGATAACCATAAGAGCCACTGTAGCTAATTCATTATTCAGCCAAAATGTGAGTTACAAATGAAGGCCAACAGTACACCAGATGTCTTCATTTACTAAGCAGACAGCAGCCTGTAAATAACTCTGCTAATTATGGGGCCGACTGCTGTAAATGCCTAATTCTTTACTGTGCTCCAGTAACTATTTGTCCTTAAGTCTGAGTATTGATAGGCTTGAAATGTGTGATTGATTTTTTCTTTTATTGACTGGTATTTCCATCATTAAGTGTCATACTTTGATGCCTTGTGTTGCTTTACTCCATCCCATTTAGCAGCTCTGTGCAGTTCTGGTTCAGTAGCACAGTGACTGACAGGGGCCCATTAAGTGCTCTGCTAATGAAACTCATTTGCCTGCATGTCTGTCTCCATGGAAGCTTTACCAACACCCCCAAAGCACCCTCCACCTACGCTAGCTAAAACACACAGCCAATTAGTTCCTGTCCCCAAAAGGTTGAGTGTACTTTCTTGTGTTTCATCGATATATCTAAGAAAAAAAGGAAGAAGAAGCACAGAGGCTTCAGTAGAAGGGATTGTTTTCCATGGCAAACTGCAATGTCTTCTGGGCCAGATAACCTAATGTTTTCCAGTCTGTTTTACTATCAGATAATAACGGGCTGTCCCTTTTCAAATAATTAACAAGTCCAAACAATATATCACTGGACAATTTTGTGGGGACCATCATTAAAGCTCATCGTGAAATTGTTTTGACAGCATGTAGATGGTCACAGGCTGAAAACTCAGGAGTGGCAGAAGAGGTCGAGCAGTTCACGCCAGGTAGACTCTCTAAGGCAAAGCACAGACAGGAAGAAATGCCCAGCAGGAGGGCCGGCTCATTATGGTATCCTGTTACAGCCTGGAGCAGCCTACCAGCCACAGTACACATTACAGACTCCCACTCTTTCTTTGTGTTGGGTGTCTTTTTTTCAGCACTCCAACACTCATGTAAAACAAAATGAAAGTAATGAAGAGGCAAGGCAGCATCCTATTTTTTAGGTTCAGGTATTCTTATTTTTTAATTTTTTTAATCAACTTTAAACTCTTACCATTGTGCCATACCCCCTACTGGCTTGTTCCCTCGTTGTTTTTATAACGTGCAATGATTATACATGATGAAGCAGTGCTACCTTTTCATTTCCATGCTACCAGCTCTCAATTACGCTCATCAAAGTTGGAGGGGAGGTAAGGTTGAGGGGGCATAAAGGTTGTGGTTAGCCTTTCAAGCGCCACATGACTTCCTGTTGCTGAGAAGGGGACCATAGGAAAGCTGGAGAGATGTTTTCCTTCCTCATAATGATAAAACCTAACATTTTCCAGACATGTCACATCTTCAGCATGGCTCTTTAAAGAATCCCGCTGCATAGTGAGAACTGGACAGTTTAGACGGAGACGTGTTAAAAACAAGCATTACCTTAGAGCACTTCTCAAATGTTGGATGTAAGAAAATCATTCATCTCGTATCAAGTTTGGCATCGGAAAAGTTCCCCTTTCATAAACATATACCCAACAAGTAATTAAGAAAGCTTAGTTTCCTGTCCTGGGATGACTCACCAGCACTGAAGCGCCACACTTTTCATCATTAATTCCACTGCCAGCTACTCCTGCTTTGACCAAAACGGTTGCAGTTTTATGTTTGCCATTAGCAAAGGTGCTGAGATGTTCAAAAATGCCTTTTTTTTTTTAAACAAAGCTGCAACGTTTACGAGTTTTCGGGTGAAGGCGAACCACACAGTGAGATGCTGGGGAAAGCACGTTGGTGCTCTGTTCATTCAGTTAATTCGAATAAATTCCATGCCCTGATTTGTGACTTAAGGCGCCAAACCAAAGTGTAATTGCATGCAACTTTATGAGAACTATTTGGCATAGTGTATGACTGGGTAATAAATGTGTGCATGGTGTGCATGGGTATAGCATACATATTCTGTATTCCTGTGGGTTACACACCCATAGCTCCATGCAGACATTAAATGAAAGGC
Source organism: Girardinichthys multiradiatus (assembly GCF_021462225.1). NCBI lineage: Eukaryota > Metazoa > Chordata > Actinopteri > Cyprinodontiformes > Goodeidae > Girardinichthys > Girardinichthys multiradiatus. The sequence goes on along the minus strand of NC_061813.1, from coordinate 9,575,158 downwards.
TCACATTGTCCATAGTTCACTGCGGTACTTCTGTAAAGGTTGGGATCAACGCATCAAAGCCGGGTTAGTCTACTCCATCTGTGTTATCCCCTACTTATCACAGAATTATGTGTGAGGGTTCATGTTCTAATAGAATCTAGTAATTATTGGAGTTTTTGAAAATGCCATTCAACAGACATGAGAAAGAAAGCAGAGGAAAGAGTCCAAGAGATAACCACGGAAATATGGAAGGAATTTGTGGAATTAATAAGTCTCCCAAGAGAAATAAATATATTTTCTTTACATAAGATCAACTTAGAGAAGCAGGAAAACACTGATCTCTGTGGCACAGTATTCTCACCACATTATAGTGTGAATCAGGGTGTTGGCATAAATACATATACTTTTCATATTTAGTCTTGTTTATGTGACTTTATCTGTCAGTTTAGTTCACTTGTAGATAAAACTCGAGAGCATATTACATTTTGTGATTTACACAGTTTACAAACACACATTGCATACAGTGTTTAAATAGTTTATTCATTTAAGACAGCTAAACTAGTTTTCATATATCTCAGTTTTCAACGTCTTAACCTGTTGTGTCAAATAATGAGGTAAAACATCCTGAGAGTTATTAATCATACAAGGAAAATTTGTGTTTTTCTTTAAAAAGCTCAAATGGTTCTTGAAGAATTTCCTCAGAACACAACAGATAAATCACAGTCGGCTGCAGTTTCTGTGATGTGGACTTCAAATAGAAACATTAGTTCCTCCAGCAACACAATGACACACCATGGGCAGTTTAACATAATTAAAATTGTGAGCCATAGAAGGTATTATGATTCATACTTAATATTTAAAGTGCTAATTTCCAATAAACATGAAAATAACCCTTTCAGCAACTAACTAGCTGTTACTCAATCTTTAAATGATGCAGCATTACACAGGAAAACGTAAAATAATATAACTGAATAAGGGTGTGAATAAAGTATTTGTAATTGTCATGCATTTTACAGATATTTTAAATGCAAAATGAATACTTACGTTTTCAATGTTCTGCTATTAATCTATTTATAGATTCATTTATACATTTCATTGTGTTGCCTTCTGTACATGCCCTTGTGAAGTGATGATTATTTGAATCTAAAATGTTAACACTGACCACCACTACTTGTTACCCTTATATAATTCCTCTGACATCATTACAATGTAGTCTGAGTAGCTGGAAGCCTTAAAAGGTGCTCTGGTACATCATGAGATTGTAAAAGCTGCAGTCAAACATCTTGTAGTGTCTGGCACCTTTGTTTGGATACATTTCTCTTCTTGGTGCTGCTTTCTATGCTACACTGCTTGCTCTCTTGTTTGGGAATGGTTAATTAATGATTATAACCAGTGTTAAAGACATAGGAAGGAGACACCTGGTGACAAGGCTGTGTTGAAATATACATGCAGACACACACACACACACACACACCTGGGAAGCAAAGTACATAACAGGTGGCTTTCAATTTTACGTGTGTACTTTATTTTCACCACTATGCACAAACATATAGCATAGAGAACATTATAGTGGATGACCAATTCCTGTTTAGCGGAGCTTTGTTGAGTAACCTGGATAGAGCCTCATCACAAAACATTTGAATGGTGAAGGCTAAATTCTTCTTTAATCTTCCTGGTGTTATTTCTTCAGTAGCTCCAAACCTGTCATCTAACACCCAACCTATTAAGCAGCTAGACTGGGCTTTTGACTGCACTGAGAGAGAACAGAAACATGCTGACTTAAAGGGGAAGCCCTGCCTTTCCACTCAGTTGTGTTTTCTGGCATGAACGGGATTTGTTGATGAGAAACATCTACAAACATCTTGAACACTATTTGCATGGTTGAAATTAGCCTTAGGTGTTAAATGAGTGCTATCCTTCATTTTTCATGTTAATCTAGCATAAAGTTTGAATATCTATTTTTAATTGCAATGCAGATTCCATTCATTGAAATAGAACATCAAACATTTACTGTCACTGGTAGTAGTGTATAGGTTCAATGTGCCCTGGGTCACAATGTAGTGTTTGGCAGTAGGTCTGGTTAAAAGGCATGTAAGGTACAACATCATGCATCTTTCAACTACAGCTTCAAAGAAATGTAAGTTTTTGAGATAACCATGCTAGCTTTTTTTCTGTATGTAAGTGAGCCTGTCCACTGAAGCAAGACTGATCAGTGTGATCAGTCTTGCTTCAGTCAGATCAATAAATCTCATTCCTTTTTGTCAGAGTTGTTAAAGTTTGTTGCAGCATTTTCATCTGAGAGGTTAGGCAATCATCTTATTCTTTAGAGAACAAGTGAGTTGTGAACACTCTTGCAGCTCCAGATGCAGCATCCTCAGTGCATTGGTAGCTAAAACATGTTCCATCAATGCTGACATAGTCCTGGCCAATTAAATAAGGAAAATGACAGTTACAACCAAAACCAAACTGGCCACAACACTGACTTTAGTCTCAGTGTAAGGGACTTAAAATCATTACACACCAACTGTGGACATACATTTTTTCAAACCCTACCACAGCTCACAGACTTTGTAAGCATCTGGGACATCTTTTGTAGGTCCTACAACCCTGTTATTTGAGGACTGCATGCCTGCAGAAGCCTCTCATCTTCCCTCAGTTTCTCTATTCGTTTTGTCCCATGGCTCAGTTCCAGCACCAATTCACAACAGTTATGCCTCTAAACTTAGATCCTTGATTTTGACATAAACAATTTAAGATTGAACATTTGCATTTGATGCAGAGTGACTGGTAAAAGAGTGGACTTTGGGGAAGAGCTTGAAGGCTTATGACAATTTGAAAAGAAAATTGTCTATTTTATTACTTAAAGCCTTATTCAAGGTTTAAGCAGCCACATTCCTTGACATTATAAATCATTGTAGGATTTAAGTTTCCTTGTGGGCCTAGATCCACAGAGTAGACTCTGATCATCTTAGACTGTAACAGAAATAACTGGGCATGCCCATTTTTATAATTTGTAGGGACTTTAGTTTCTGACATTATGCAGCCTGCAATATAATGTACTGCCACTCTGCATGAACAGCTTTTTAAAAAAGGCCACATGGTACATGCCAGGATTTCAACCTAAAGGAAACTATACAGATTGAGGGTCAGAGCGCATTAGCTCACCGTTTCCATTTCAGAAGAAAAGGATGATGTCAAAGACTGAAGTTCCAAGTGAGTGAAATAGAGTTCAGATCTTTTAAGATTTTAAGCAATCCAAAAATGGTGACAATGGTGAAACAGATTGCACAATCACAATGCCATACAGCCAAGCCACTGGGGACCATACTAAACCAACGGTGATGCTACAGTTTAAAAGCGCTTTTATGAGCTTTTTAGATTGGCTATACATGTGATCACTATTGCTGGTCCAGATCTTAAGAACTGCTAATAATTTTTAGCATGGGACCCACTGACAGATAGTGTGGCACAGGACATGAGAGCAGTAAGAGATGTCTCTTCATAGTGAATACAAATCAGGCAATTTCTATTACCAGCCAGCAAAGCTTTGTAGTCATTTAGTGCAATTATATCAATTGAATTCAATTCAGTTCAACAACAATGTGTTTCTCAGGTTTTTATACATTCAGAAGCAGCATTTTCTCTAACAGGCGATCCAGAGTACTATCTGACAAACTGGGTAAACGAGATATACTACTTCAGAAGTGGAAATAAAAACTTTATTCTACTATTAGACTTTACATTGATTGGTATATTGACGTTGAGGTTGTGGTTTGTGAGGACGCTCTGGCTTTCCCAATTGTAATTTACATGCTCGCACTCGTATTCGTACTTGTCATCTTCCGCTTCATTCGGGGCCGGGTCGCGGGGGCAGCAGATTCAGTAGAGACACCCAGATGTCCTTCTCCCCAGACACCTCCTCCAGCTCCTCTGGGGGGAGTCCAAGGCGTTCCCGGGCCAGCCGAGAGACATAGTCCCTCCAGCGTGTCCTGTGCCGTCCCCTGGGCCTCCTCCTGGTGGGACGTGCCTGGAACACCTCCCGAGGAAGGCATCCAGGAGGCATCCGGTATAGATGCCTGAGCCACCTCACCTTATGTTTCTTTTGGAGTGATGTCACTGCCTGGTTTACAGTTCTTAATAGTTGCTGGACTACCTGTTGATAAAAGCTCAAGGCTTTATACATAGACTATGATTCCACCCAAGTGGTCAAATAATTATGAGCTGAACTAATCACCTGGGGCCTCTCCATTTGGCATTACCGTGATGGGCAAATCTTCATCAATGCACACAGAGTGCATGCATGGCATAATCATATGACTTGAGACTAACGCTATGTGCATAATAAATGGTATTTCAGAGTTGCGGAGTCAGCTGACAAAATCTTTGCCCAAAATATCCAGGGCAGCATGTGTTTGAAGTGATGAGTATACTACAGAATCATATTCATATAAATATATTTATATTAATTAATATATAATTATTTAATTAATGAATTAAAATTACCCTCGATGACCCTCTTGGCTCTCCAAAACTAAAAGTTGCTTTTATTTTTACTTTGATCATAAAGCTGAATTAATTGCATTGGCAATTAGACGCAAAGTAGTCTAAAGTTAAGTTATTTTTGCTACAGTTGGGTATTTCGGATCAAATATTTTACAGAAAGATAGCCACCAACCCAGCTCATTGAAATGTACCCACCTATCTTTCCTTTTAAGGCTCATTTCGTTTGTTATGTGAAAGGAAAAGGTGGGAGTTTGAGTGAATTAGGAAGGATGGAGCTGCAAACACTTGTGTCAGCAGAGGAGTAAAGAAGATAAAGGGCAAATATTTACTGTGCAGCCTGGTGGAGTCCCCCCTCCTCAGGCTGTTTAGAGGAGGGTGCTGCAGTTCAATTAGCAGCAGACAGTAGTGTGTACAAACAGTTAGCTCCCACTGTGGTGGAGGATGGATCAATCTTAATTAAACCACTACTACGTTTTTTTTTTCTTGTGTATTGAGGGTGTGGCTGTGGTCATATCGCTGCTGTTCAGTGGGGGGAGGTATGTGGTTGATGCGTATGTGTTTTCAGGTGAGGGAGGAATGTGGTTGTATTGTCTTTCCAACTCTTCATTATGTTAACAGTGTTTATGCTGTCTGTTGAGAACCCCCAGGAGGATGTTTAGACAGAAGTCTTCATCAACTAATGTTGAAGCCATTAGCACCAGATTCAAACACACAAACATATACTTGTACACCTACCTTTGCGTAGAGTCTAAAAGAATGCATTCTGTAAACACCACTAACCTCATTTCCAACATATGTACACCTTATTTTAACCCTATCATTAAACAAAGATCTAAGCTTTCAGAAATTGTCCCCACAAATACATTGGACCCCATAAGGAGCATGAAGTTGCACATTTTGAATCCTGTGTAACTCATTAGGGTAATAAATAAAAGATAAATGAAGGAGCCTCACATGTACACAAACCTCCACACAATTACAACTTCTAAAATAATACATAAATCTGCTTGTATGAATTTGTGCATCAAAGAAGCAATGAGGTCACTCCAGAAACTCTTCACCCTACAGCAGTCTGTAGGTGATTTTACCATCCAGTGCTCATAAACCTATGTCTTATGTCACAACCACAGCATTCAGTCCCATTTACAGTAAAATTTACTTGAACTGTCTTTAACTGTCAAAGCACTACAACAAACCTCACAACAAGCTATAAGGCACACAGCGTGTATTACATGTATGGTCTCTGTGGTCAAATGAATGTTGTGGGTATACAGAAAGTTGGAGCTGAACAAACTGGAATTGGCGGCAAATGAACGAGTCCATGCCAACATTGGGGAAAGGAGGAAGAAAGAGATTGGAGGGAGCATGTAACTGCTTCGAGGTACATTCAGACATCAGACGACGGGTTTACTTCTTTTGTTCCCCTGTTTGTTTTGGAACTTGTATATGCTTAGCTGTGGTTGATTCTGTCACCAGCAGTGCATGGAGTGTAGGCTGAGCAGCATGCAGCTGGAAAGCCTACTTTGATCTAACCATTGTCTAATTTAATTTTCCGATGTTTACTTTGCTTTTACATTTGCTTTGACAGAATACAAGGCGGGGAGGAGGGACATTCTGATTTGTTGCCCCTGCTAGTACCGACGTATCGCATATTAACATTCATTTTTACTGCCTTTATTCTTCATTATCAAAAACCTCTGGACTCAGATCGACAGCTGAGAGGGTTTGCATTTATGATAAGTGGGCTGAATTATCATGTTAAAAAACCAGGATTTGTAAAAAGCCACATTATCAACTTATTTCAAGGATAAAATAGGTGTTATTTTCTAGAAGACCCCCTATGCGTTTATGATAAGGATCAATATAGATGCTTCATTTATCACAACAGATACATTCTCAAGCTAACAACTTAAGAGCTGATCCTGTTTTTGCACCCATAGAATGTGTGAACACCAAAGTTTGGTTCTGTCTCATTTACAAAGCCATTCCAAAGGAAGAGGTGCAACCTGTCAATCTTTAGCAATCCTCCCAAGCAAATTTTCTGAGCTTGTAAACCTGATAAGAAGAAATTGTATATTTGACTATTTTTAAATGGTAATTTTCAGTAGTAGATTAAAAAAGATTGGAATGTCATGATGAATTATTACCGACCATAAAACATGAATACCTAATGTCATTATGCTATTTCTAAATCAAAAATTATACTTTATCTGCTCTCAGCAGCTCAACACTGTTGATCTTTTTTAGAAGCCAACATTTCTTCTCTGGGGAACCTTTGCAGCCAACCACTCGGCCACTGAAAGTTCAAGGGACAGAAGCACTCACTTTTTGCATATTCATTAATAAAGCTACAGCCAAAAAAACTTCAAATATAAATTCAGATGGCTCAGATATAATTTTGGTGACAAGTGGGTTGAAATAAAGTTTCTCTTTAATAAACTCCTGACTTCGTCAATCATTTAAATTAAAGAAAACGGTAGTACTATTATCTTGGCTACTTACCTCTGATTGTAGAAAAACTGTGTGTGCACAACAGCTTAACTTTGTTTCTGCTGCCTGCGCGCGCACACACACACACACACACACACACACACACACACACACACACACTGGCATAGTGCAGCCATTTAGCAGGTCTTGAGGGAAAATGTTGTTGCTGCTCTTTTCTGCATGAAATATCCCAAATAAATTCTTTGTTCATCCCCAAATACAGCTCCATAGAGCGACTTCATGGTGAGCTACACACTAGCAGCAACGTTCAGTTCAAAGCTTTCAGTCATGTATAGGGGTTGGACAATGAAACTGAAACACCTGGTTTTAGACCACAATAATTTATTAGTATGGTGTAGGGCCTCCTTTTGCGGCCAATAAAGCGTCAATTCGTCTTGGGAATAACAGATACAAGTCCTGCACAGTGGTCAGAGGGATTTTAAGCCATTCTTCTTGCAGGATAGTGGCCAGGTCACTACGTGATACTGGTGGAGGAAAACGTTTTCTGACTCGCTCCTCCAAAACACCCCAAAGTGGCTCAATAATATTTAGATCTGGTGACTGTGCAGGCCATGGGAGATGTTCAACTTCACTTTCAAGTTCATCAAACCAATCTTTCACCAGTCTTGATGTGTGTATTGGTGCATTGTCATCCTGATACACGGCACTGCCTTCAGGATACAATGTTTGAGCCATTGGATGCACATGGTCCTCAAGAATGGTTCGAAAGTCCTTGGCAGTGACGCGCCCATCTAGCACAAGTATTGGGCAAAGGGAATGCCATTATATGGCAGCACAAACCATCACTGATCCACCCCCATGCTTCACTCTGGGCATGCAACAGTCTGGGTGGTACACTTCTTTGGGGCTTCTCCACACCGTAACTCTCCCGGATGTGGGGAAAACAGTAAAGGTGGACTCATCAGAGAGCAATACATGTTTCACATTGTCCACAGCCCAAGATTTGTGCTCCTTGCACCATTGAAACCGACGTTTGGCATTGGCATGAGTGACCAAAGGTTTGGCTATAGCAACACGGCCATGTATATTGACCCTGTGGAGCTCCCGACAGACAGTTCTGGTGGAAACAGGAGAGTTGAGGTGCACATTTAATTCTGCCGTGATTTGGGCAGCCGTGGTTTTATGTTTTTTGGATACAATCCGGGTTAGCACCCAAACATCCCTTTCAGACAGCTTCCTCTTGCATCCACAGTTAATCCTGTTGGATGTGGTTCGTCCTTCTTGGTGGTATGCTGACATTACCCTGGATACCTTGGCTCTTGATACATCACAAAGACTTGCTGTCTTGGTCACAGATGCGCCAGCAAGACGTGAGCCAACAATTTGTCCTCTTTTGAACTCTGGTATGTCACCCATAATGTTGTGTGCATTTCAATATTTTGAGCAAAACTGTGCTCTTACCCTGCTAATTGAACCTTCACACTCTGCTCTTACTGGTGCAATGTGCAATCAATGAAGACTGGCTACCAGGCTGGTCCATTTTAGCCATAAAACCTCCCACACTAAAATGACAGGTGTTTCAGTTTCATTGTCCAACCCCTGTATGTGTTCATGCAAAATACCTCAAACTGCTCTCTTTTACTAGTTTGGAAAAAAATAGAATATTACGATATATCTTATAAGTCCGAAGGGGCTCAACAGATGCAGCAGGCTGGATGCTTTAGGTGTGGCTAGAAATTGTGGGTTGTTTCACTACCTCAACAAAACAACACTTCCTTCAGAGTGACTTAGATGCAGCACCTGAAGAAGAAATCACAGCTTGAGAACAGTTGAAAGTGTTTGAAGTGCTGATGATTTTAGAGAGGACCTAAGAAAATGAGAGCCCACCCTGCACCCACAGAGGAGAGAAGACATTTGAAGGGTGTGCTTTGACCAGCTCTGGCACTGTTCATCTTACGCTTATCAGCAACTCTTCCTCTTTCCTTCTTTTAGTGTCCCACTTGTCAGTGAATGCTGAACACACTATGTTTAGACAGTTAGAAGGTTATAAGGGAAGCACTCCTTAAAGGGAACATATCATGCAGCCCTTAAATACATTTAGTCTTTCCAGGTTTTGCGTAGATATATTCATATTCTATTAGTTCCTATTTTTCAATCACTTTTCTCGATTCCCTGTTATGTTTTTTTTAACTATTACGCCACAATATTTGCTACCAAACAGCTCAACAAGGTCGGGGACTTCCGGCTAACCAACTTCCACCATTTTTATTTCTTGCTGCTGTTTTGTAGTTCAAGCTCAAGTATGTCGAAGATGCAACTGGATAAGTCTAAATGTTCGTTAGTTGGGTGTATTAACCCATACAATTCATTACACCATCCCCCAACATCAGAACCTCTATGCTCCTTAATCTAGTTACGGATAGAGAAGGTGTAAATACAGTAATAACACACCATTGAGATGCATTCATTTGAATGCGCGGTTCTGCAGGTTTGCTGTCTTCATTCTCCTCTTGCTCTGGGTCAGACTCTGGTTAGAACATGTAAGCTGGAAGGACAGGTCTTCCGTTGTTGACATTTTTTAATCAGTGCTGAACACTCTGCGACCTGAAGGGGAGCAGGGTGTGAAGTGCCTCAAAAGCATTTAAAGAGACAGCAACAAAACGAGTTGCTCTCCAACGCACCTCAGAACAGGAGTAAAAGAGGGGCCTATGAAGCAACAATAACAAGGAGCTCAGACCAAAGCATTGCAGTTCCACTTTATATAGACCACAACTAAATGACTTAAATGTGCAAAGGAAGGATTTAAAAGCATGATATGTCTGTTCAAGACAACAGGCTAACTTACTGAATCACAGATGCAATAACCAAAAGTGTGCAGCCATCGGGTAGTCTAACCTAATTGCCATGTTGCATGCTCTCTCTTCCTTTAGTTATAAAGGGTCCAGGAAACGCCTCTCCTTTGAAGCTTCTATGAGGCCTGAGTGTGCCTCCCAGCATCTCCTCTGCTCTGGGCTCAGATCTGCTTTGGCTTACATGGATCTGGTTAAAGGCTGTAGGATTGTTTATATTTTGCCTTTATGAGTATGTAAAACATTCTGTTTACATTATTAAGCTGCATAGAACAGTCTGTTAAATATAATTAGCTCCTTGGCAAACATCCAAATCATAAATTAAAAGGCATTGTGTCTTTGTTCTGTCACAAGCAGTAGGGAGTAGTGTTAGTAATTATGTGTTAAACTGAATTAACTGCCCAACATCATGTAATGGAGAAAGAACACAAACTATGAGCAGATAAGCATATCCAGTGGACTGTGAAAAAACACAAATAGTGTTTCATTATTTAAAAGGTATTTTAAGTTTTTTATTGTACTGCTGTTTTTGAGAGAAAAGCCCATTATTTTTTTTTAGACAGCCTAAGGCATGTCATGTAACAACATTGCAACTAGCTCACTGACAGTGATTGGTGGTATGAATTCAAAAACCTGGGTTTTGACTGCAAAGTATAGGATCCTTGATAATGATTATAACTGTAACACTGGTGGCCCACACTTTAAAAATCCGGAAATAAAATGATCATGGCATTCATTACAAAGATGATGCGATCTGATTCCAGAATCCTGATGATGTCAATTTTAAATAATTGTTACAGTTTGTAGGTTTGCTTTCTGTAGTTGTTTTTGGCAACACACCAAGCCAGTTGGGCAGCCACGTTTTGTACATCTGATTTTTAATAATCACACCCCTTTAGGATGTTATTAAATACAGCGCCACGCCTGTGTGTAATTCAGAAAGTTGATGTGTCCTTTTTCAGGCGTGCTTTATGATTTGTAAATAGTAAAATTATATTTGGGTTTGAACCTGCTTTGGCCATTGTGATCCTTAATATGAATGTAGTCGCTCTTTTATTATTTTTTCTCTGTACTACCTCAGCAAAAACCTTCTCAGTTCCCCTGGTCCCGTGGTCAATCAGTGAACAGCAGTCTGTTCACATCACAGGTAGTCCCGACTCAGCCCTTGTTAGACCTGCTCAAGAGCAGAAATGTAAAAAGTAGGCACTGGCATGGAAAAAACAGTAATGGAAACGCTCACAAAGCCATAGCTGTGCAGTTGGGGTCAAGAAAAAAAATCTGATTAGTGACACCAAATCTGAGATTACAGATGCTGTCGGAGAAACAAACATGTTTCTTCTTTCCTTGAAGACAATTAAAGAAAGATCAACAACACCAGTGTTTGACTCATACCGTTCTCTGACAGTTGAGCACCGGGTTAAGCATGCAGAAAAATAGTCTAAATTGGAAATAATTTGGTACACATACAGACCAACAATGTGAATGTAAATGATTCAATTTACAAAAGAGGCACCAAAAGCCATAAATAGTGGCATCACGAGAGTAGGTATAGTGTTGCAGGCGGTTGGCTCAGCATCAAAGCAATAAGTGAAGGCTCACAGACCTTGGGGATACATCATAGAACAGGGCCAAGTGGTTATATAGCCCAGTAATTGGGGCATTCAGTTGTACAAATACCGGATGTCAGGACCAATGGGTCCCTGAGTAGATCACCACCTACTGTTTCATCCCACACAGTGTAGTAAAGAATATGTAATGGCACTAATGTGTGACTACTCTCATGGAACTGGATAAGTAGAAACTGTCTTTTTATTATAGTATCTTCACTGAATGGAGACCTTTAAAATAAACCATTAACATTACATGAAATGCACAATTGACTGTCGTCTCTTTTTCTGTTGGTACATGAGACAGCAGGAGATATAGGAAAAGGACAAATCCTGGAGTGGAAAACAAATTCCAACAGAAAGGCTTCGAACAAGACAGATGAATTTGAATACGTGGGAAATCATGTGAGTATATGCACATTAGCTCTGGTGGGTCAGTGTTTGTGTGAGGCAGGCAGATAGGAGCGGTTAAGGACTGCCCTTGAGGGGAGCCAGCCTTCCTCCAGGCCTGTCTGGAGATAAGTTTCTATCTTCAACAGCCCCTCACTGCATAAACAGGCCAGCTGCTTCTTCTGTTTTACACTATCATGTGTTTATTAGACAAGAGGTAACAACTTTTTATCCTTAACTTTATCATGACTTTCAGGCAAATTCAGTACCTTGCAAAAGAACTTGTGTCCATTAAACCTTTTCACATTTTTTCATGTTACAGCCATAAACTTTAATCCTGACCTCAGTTGAGGTTAAAAAAAAATCTTGATTGTTCAAGATATTTCACTTAAATAAATTTTTATTTTACTGGCAGACAAAGAAAAACTAATGAAGCAGACACAACCATGTTCCCTCTAACTTACCTGTATGTTCTTACTTGTAAACAAAGCTTTAACTCTATGCATTGACATGAAATATTAAAATGTTTTTCATTTAATCATAATGAAAAAAGTAATGTAAAATGTCATCTCCCAACCGTTTGTTGTAATGGGACAAGATAATTCCTCTCCTCTAAATGATTTGGTGCGGTTTAACAGTGTCTGAGCTGATGTACCATGGCGGCATGACAAATTCCTCCATATTTTGTTAGTTAGTATGGGGCCTTCAGAACGATGACCCCAGACTCACCTCTGTGCACAACGCTGGGTCCGGGAAACCTGCTCAGCCTCAATAATGAGATCATTACCAACAGTTAATTAAAAGCAATGCGTCTTCTGAAGCTTTGCCCCGTATCGCTTTGTGTCCAAACAATTGCGTCCCTTGTGGACGACCAAGGATGAAAGGGTGAGCCAAATGGAGGAGAACGCCTATTGTCCTTCTCCTGAGAAATTGTCTTCCCTCGCCTTTTGCCATTCAATAAATTCATTGTGTGCGTGCTGCAGTTTGAGGTCAGTCAACTTGGGCTCAGAGGGACAGGGCTGTGCTGAGCTGAGCTAAACTGGGCCGGAACCAGGGGACAGCCGAAACCTGGTGAGTGTGGGGATTCAGAGAGAAAGCAGAAGGTTACCAAAATGCTCTAAGAAGAGAAAAGCATTCATTAATTACTACAACGTTCTAAAAAACAAGACTTTTAGGGGTGTATGTAACTGCTTTAGTGTCTATAAGAGTATGGTTCCTTGTTTCTATTTATGTTGACAGAACAAACTTATTCTTAATACTTCATAACAAATATTACTGTTGATACTATTGCAAAATACATACTTAGAGGGTGAGAATGTTTTATATTCAGACTCCCTTATCCACCGAGCATTTTTCCTCTCTCACTTTATCCATCATGATAATACTGGGAGACACACGTTCCATAGATGGCGGTTCTCATTCATTATCTACTGTGTGTTTGCTGCTGCTCACTGAGACAACCTTGGGAGTGGAACAGAATGATATCAAGGATGCGTACAGGACCAATGCCACTTTCGCCATCACTCACATTGTGCATTTGTATAAACTAGAGAGAAGCGTCTGTTCTGTGACAAGTACAAAAGCAAAAACTAGAAGTTTGGGTGATTAAAAAATTACTTTATTATTGGACATAGGCTGCAGCTACAGGACTCTATGAAATATTGTACTGTTTGGGTCTCTTTGGAGAGGTTTAGACTTAGAGGCTACATTTATACAAGACCTGAGGTATGCTACAGTGTAAATAACACAAAACATAATTCCTCTATATTTCCACAAGGCCAATCTCCAGATATTGATGCTGTGTAGAGTTGGAATACCTCACACTGTCTGCAAACGTTTGGGGACATCTGAACAATTAGTAGTTTGCTTACAGGAGCAAACAACTTTAGAGATTAAGCATATCATTTTGAACAAGCTATATGTTAATAGTGAACCATGTTTTCTAAGAGATTTAGATAGAGATTTAGGTGGTGATTGGTTGCAAAAACATGTTTCTTAAGGGGAATGTCATGTATGTTGCAGAACAAAATTCCATCTGTGGTCAGAGATTTTGCTCTGTTTTGACTTTTTTCTGCTTGACATTTTTCTAAGGGCTTCCCTTTGTAGATATCTAGCAGCAATGAAGCTATCCCACTCTAGTTTACTCTACCTTGCTTTTAACATGAAGTGAAACTCTTTTATTGGTTCACTCTAGTTGCAGGTCTTTCGTCATTCCTCACATTCTCGTCCACATTAATAGGCTTAAAGGTCAGGCTGGTGCCTCTATGCCTCAGGCAGTGCTGCAGGCTTGTAGTTAGACCTAACCTCTCTTGTTCAAACAGTGTAATGACAAGATAAGAGGTACTGCAGCAGTTCAGCAGCACTGTAACAACATGACAATGTGAACAGTCTATAATTTTGGGTAGAGTGTAAACTGGTGCCTTACAGTATGTTGCATTTTAAAGATTTAGGGTATGAAATAAATAAATAAACTGTGGAGAAAGGCTATAAAATCTATGGTTACCTACAAAACTATTAATATAAACTACTAGTATTTAATATCTAAGTAGCAGATCTTTTAGTAGTAGTCTTGAGGGGTCAGTGTCCTCCTCTTCTCCTCTTTTTTGTGGAGTCCCTCAAGGCTCAATTTTAGGCCCGCTTCTGTTTTCCCTCTATTTGCTCCCACTTGGTTCTATTCTCAGAAAGCATGGTATATCATTTCATTGTTACGCAGATGACAGCCAGATCTATGTCCCTCTTAAAAAGTCAAATTCGTTTGCGATAGACTCACTTCTTAGGTGTCTTGAGGACCTGAAGGCCTGGATGGCAATTAAGTTTTTGAGTTTTAATGAAACCAAGATTGAGGTTATGGTTTTTGGAGGTACTGCGGGTCACTCCCCTATAAATCTAGGTTCCTTGACTCAGTACAATAAATTGTTAGGGAGGAATTTAGGAGTTGAAATAGATCCTGATCTCAAATTAGACAACCACATCAGGTCAGTTGTTAAAAGGAGTTTTTATCATTTGAGGCAGATAGCCAAAATAAAATACTTTATTCCAAAAAGACATTTTGAGACAGTGATCCATGCCTTTATTACCACCCGGCTGGATTACTGTAATGCACTTTATCTGGGGGTTAGTGGGTCCTCCATTGCCCAACTGCAAATGATCCAACATGCTGCAACGAGGCTTTTATCTGGCACACGTAAATATGAGCACATTTCTCCCATCTTATCTTCACTTCACTGGCTGCCTGTGCCTTTTAGGATCCATTTTAAAATACTTTTATTTGTTTTTAAATGTCTGTATGGCCTTGCCCCACCTTACCTGGCTGATCTGCTGCATCCCTATAATCCCTCTCGCTCCCTTAGATCAGGTGATCAACTGCTCCTGAGGGTCCCTAAGACCAGATTTAAACTAAAGGGAGATCGATCTTTTGCTGCAGCAGCTCCTAAACTTTGGAACGAGCTGCCCCTCCAACTCAGACAGTCCTCTTCACTGTCTGTTTTTAAAACGCGTCTTAAAACCTACTTGTTTTCTTTAGCTTTTGACACTGTGTAAGGTGTTGTGTTTTGTTTGAATTAGTTGTGTTTTTTGTTTGTATTATGAGCTGTGTTGAATCTAGTTTCTGTACAGCACTTTGGTCTGCTGTGGTGCAAAAGCGCTTTATAAATAAAGTTGGATTGGATTGGATAGTAGACAATATAGGAACAAAAATAGCTTTGCCCATTGGTCCAGTAGTTGGACTAAAACTCTACAATTCAACAGACGAAACTAATTATAAGTGCAGCGATTTACTGCCTGCTATGGTATTGTTATGGGCAATGTATTAGCTGGCCCAATCACCTTCTGACCAGACATGGTATTCTATTCACCTTTGGTCTGCATAGCAAGTGAAAACACATTCATTGGGGCTTTATCCCAAATGATTATACAGTTTTCTTTCCCTGTTTCATTTACAGATAATTTAATACAAATTGAGAGGCTTCTGATACTAGGCTTGAAAAATTTCCGGGTCAACTAGAGGGCAAATTATCTTTGATGTTATCACCTTCTTTGGAAAAACACCTGGGCCTCACCAGACTGCTCAGCTCTCTACACAGAAGGGATGAAACAAAACCAAGCTTTAACGATTGTGGTGATTACATTACCTGCGGTAGGTATTACCGTTTTATAATTAATTTACCCTTAAAACCATTCGTGACAACCATGATATGAATAACTCCAGGTTTTGAATACACCTTCTCAGATGCACAGTAACAGAAGGATACTTCACCAACAAAGAGCACAAAGTATTAAATGCTGGTTTTTGGACTTTATCATTACACAAGGAAAGCCTTTTGTCAGGAAAAAGAATAGTGAATTCTGGGTAACAAGAACAGATGACATTGTATGGACAGATCAAATTATATCAAAACCCACGAGGCAGCCTGTGAAAGCCTTTACTTTAGGCAGAATTTACAAAAAAACTTTTGAGCATAGAGTATATGTTTAAATAAAATACTGAGCATATCCCTGGCAGTTATTGGGGTCAACGTGTAATAGGATTTCTGGACATATGGGATGACAATACATGCCCTTATAACAGGTTCCTACTTTTGTTAACCTTTCTTAACAAGCGAACAAATCCATAAAAAAAATATTTTTCCAATGGTTTATTTCTATTCTATATATGTTTGTACTCCAGCTGTTCATGCCTTCTTTTCTTTTTGTTGTCGTAGGGCTACAGAAACTTTATAAAGTTTCAACATTTTCTTACCTGAGAGGCCAGTGATGTAAACTACTTTGGGTGTTACTTAGGGGTGAATTTCAGACTGGGAGCTGCAACTGGTCTTTTAGGGTGCCTCAAGCTAGTCGTTGAAAGCTGAGAAACTCTTAAACCCATATTTAAAGAAGAATGAAAGGGAGGTTAAAGACACTGTTTGTGGCACTTAGAAAACAGTAACCTTACCGTAAAGCTTTTAAGGGATTTAAACAGAAAGTATAAGGTACTATTAATCAGTGTGGCAAAGTGTCAATTCACAATATCTTTTTACAATTCTGGGTTACAGTAATACAATATCTTAGACAAAAGAGAAAAAAGACAATAGATTATTCATTTTTACTTGCTTCCAGCTGTTTCAAACATTTCTGTGGAATATCTGTTTACAATGTTGTCTTCTTTTGGGGATGGGGCACCTAAGGAGAGAATGGAAGATAGATTTTGATTTGCATGCAAAAAAGCAACAAGACATGAATCTGATTTTGTTTAACATTGTGGGATCTTAAAAAAGCTTTCTGAATATCCATAAAGATGCTTCCTTGCTTATGGTATTGTTGTTGGGTCTTTTGTATGACAGTTTTGGGATCCTGAAAGTTTCTCATTAGTGTTTGTGCAGTTTGATTCATTTAATAGTGTTCCTCCCCTAACAAAGAGGCCACATAGATGTTCTGAACCATTCTGTTTAACCTTCTATTAAGCCATTCCTTGTCTTTTTTTCTCTTTTTAAAGGACACATCCGTTCCCAATTATCTTACTCTGCAACATCCCTAATTGGACAAAAGAAAGGGTGCCTGCGAGTCAGGAAGATGACATCACATTTCTCTACAACGCCTTAAACATGACAAGATGGCTTTCTTCTCTGGCCAACACATGTCTCCTTCATGTTTTTGTTCACAGCCCTAATTACCACATGTCATTAGTGATCGGCCGCATAAACAGACAGCAAGGTGTTGTGTAAATGTTATGATCTCAGTGACACTCCTCGTGCCAACTGTCATGTTAGCAGATGTGAATTAATTACAGTAAGAACCTATGAAGCATAAACTCCCTTTGTTGTAACAACACAGCAGTTTGTTTTCATTTGGACAGTGGATTATCCCCCCTGTAAGAAATGTCCAATATTGCTTGCAATGTGGGGTGCTTTGAAGTTAAACTATAACCCTGTTCCCAGTACCCGGGAGACCGTCTGTCTGTCTGGCAGTGGGAAAAATTATAAATAGAGACAGGCAGATAAAGGGGACATGCTGAGCTGTATACAAGAGGAAGCAGGTTAATGGGAACACACAGCCCACTTTTACCTCTGGTCCAGAAAATGTTCATTTTACAGCAGAGTCAGTACAGTCCAACGATACTGATGGCTGGGATAATCCTGCGTTGGTGTGTTTGATCTGAGGAGGCACAGCTGACAGCTCCAGCCCAAGATCAAAGGCAAACCTCTCCTGTGTGAGAAAACGAAAAGTGTGGGAGCAGGGGTTGGTGGTGGAGGGCTGGAAGTATGTCCCACCCCTGTCCACCAGTGCCAGATGTTCTCCTCTCTCCATGTCCTATAATGTTTGATAATTGCACAGCACACTATAGGCTTCATCCATACCCCCTTGACATTAAAGTGCAGCTCCTGGCAGGGTGCTGGGCACAGCAAAGCTTTGAATTAGTTCTCCATGTAGCAGTTACACAACTTCAGCTCCACGGAGACCCCGTGTTGCCTGCAGGTCCCTAGGCATTGATCCTCAGCCAATTATGAAGCTGCAGACAGGCAGCTGGTGGTGGCTGTTTGTATGTTTGCATGCTCCTATGTCTCGGATTTGAAAGTCCAGTGAGGTTGCGTGCTCATCCTCCTCCTTGTTATGGCGTGAATCATCAGCCCTGCTGGCCCGGGGGCCTGTTCCACTGGCACCAGCTCTGCTCTGTATTACCTTCATTATAGGTGTCCCAGGGTGCTATGGGGGATGAAATTAGGGCATGCAGGGACAGATAATGACAAGGTGCATATGCTGTAGACATGACACTAGCTTTTAGCGTGGCAAAGTGGCTCCATGTGTCTCGACTTGTGTCCCAGTGGCCCAAGACTCCAGCCTCCATTCTCTTGTCCTCCCACCTCCTACCCCTGTGCTGTGATAGGCTCCTGTCCCTGGGCTGTTTGGGTGAGTCAGGTGCCTCCTCCATCTGTCCTCCAGAAGCCAGATGGCAGATAATGGGCTGCAGGCTACAGGTGGTGCATCCACTGCACATTCAGCTCCCACCATCTCTTTCCACATACTCCCTCACTTGTTACTCTATCATCACCGACCTTGGGTTTGACCAGACTGTATCTCC
This sequence comes from Girardinichthys multiradiatus, assembly GCF_021462225.1. Classification (NCBI taxonomy): domain Eukaryota; kingdom Metazoa; phylum Chordata; class Actinopteri; order Cyprinodontiformes; family Goodeidae; genus Girardinichthys; species Girardinichthys multiradiatus. The sequence goes on along the minus strand of NC_061813.1, from coordinate 9,556,325 downwards.
CTCCCCCTCAAGCCTTAACCTTGCTGCACCTGTACCGCTTAGGATAAACTCAGAGATAGGCCTGGCCTTGCTTTTATTTGTTCATTCATTAGAGTCTCGGTTCACTGCAAAGGGGGGCTGTGAGTTAGCGAGCTGTGTGAACAGTAAGAGCATTGAAAATGTTTTGTGAATGAATCCAGATGTGAGCAGATGGAGAGGCAGCTGCTCAGGGCGCTCTGGAGTGAAACGAGGGTTGTCTTTGTGCTAGTTTCTAGAGATTTTGATTTGGTTTGCAGGAAAAAAAACAATATTATTCTGAAAATTACTTATAATTACAACACGCAGCCTTTTAATGCTATATTACGCTAATGTAAAGTTATTTAACTGAAGTCTGCAGTGCACCTCCGGCGGTTTGGCCATATGCTCACTCAACACATTACTGTTTCTCTACTGTCGATAAATTACACATACAAAATGAGCAGGAGGTGTTTACATAGTCTACTTTGTTGCCTTACCAGAGTTCTCTGTTTAGAATTTTCTCATATTGCCCACATACTTTCCAAACTCCAGATTTCCCCAGGGTCATATACCCTATTAAATCACCAACAGGGGTCATAAACACAGCTAGGCTCCCATTTACAGAGAAGGAGTGAGGAGTGAATGGAAGCCTGCTGGACAGTTTGTGACGACTCCTGGCATGGTTGTACTCATGAATGAGCACTAATATAATGTAGAGCCTATGTAATAGCCCTCCCATGGCTCCCACTCACTGCAGACTTTCCCTGCGCTGTGTTGCAGTGTTGCTCCTGAAAGTAGTTTGACACTCAGAGGTGTGAGGGGGTAAAGGGGGAGGGGCAGCTGAAGATGGGCCGTAAACCTCTCGTCTCCTCAAAGATTTCTCCAAGGCTTTGATGGCATTTCAATGTTAACACCTCTCAGCTCTGAGCGCAGTCAGCTAGCAGACACTGTAAATGGAAGTCATTGTACAGAGCTACTGTGGCCGTGTGCAGTAATGTAAGAATGAGTTATAGGCTTAGGAACCTGACGTCAGCTGGAGGGAAACACATTGTGGCTGCAGCCAGCAAAACTCTGCATCCTGTATCTGCAGCTTTCTCCTCTGTGCACAGTTCAAGCACCTTTTTTGTAGATGCCCTATTGAAGGTGAGGGTTTCATATTGGATTTCATTACTAATAAACAGAAATGATGGCACTGGGATCCAAACAGGATACAGTACAATAAGAATCTAAACCAATACACTAACAACTAAACACAGTTAAGAACCAAAGGTTTATCAAATTATCAAAATCCAAAATAATCATAATAAAAAACCATAGTGACTTTAAAAGCACAAAGACCAACAGATCATGACAAATTTAGGTCTGGACTTTGACTGGGCCATTTTAACACATGAATACATTTTGATCTATAGCATTCCATTGTTGCTGAGGCTGTAAGTTTAGGTCTGTTGTCCTGCTGGAAGTTTACCTCCACCCCAGCCTCAAGCCTTTACCAGACTGACAGGTTTTAGGATATTTTAAAAGACCAGCAGACTTTAGATGCATGGTTTTGGACTGTGGAAAGAAGAAGGAGTACCCAGAGGGAACTCATGAGAGAACACACAAGCTCCAGGACATTCTAACTGTGAGGCAACAGTACTAACAACTGTTCCGCCATGCAACTACGATGGAATCGTTGAAATCAAAGCATATTCTAGTGTTAGAATAGCCTGGTCAAGGTCTAGACCTAAAGGATAATCTGTGGCAAAACTTGACAAATCTCCATTCAGTCTGAGTTTGAGCAATTTTACACTAAAATGGTTGGAATTTGACAAGATGTGAACAAATTCACGGGAGTATGAATGCTTTTGTAATACATGATCTGCACATGTGAACAGGTCCAAATATGACCATTTCTTCATGGTGGATATTCACCTGCAGCCTTTGTTTAATATGCATAATAAGGATATGAAACCCAACTGGACTTCTTTGTGTATGTTAAGTTCATTTAAAGTAACCCTTTAGACTGCTGGCAGTAGAATGGCAGTAATAGACTCTGTTCTGTATGCCTGTGGTTACGATTGCTAACCGAAAACAAAACTTTGTTTTGTCACAGCCTCTGCTATATTTTGCAGAAATATGTCAGGACCTTTTTGAGGACTTTAAAAAATCCTGATTATTGTTTTGTGTCTGTGAGTATTGTTGTTTATTCTCTGGATTTAGTTGATTTTATTTGTTTCTCATTTATCATCTCACAATGTCTTTAGATAACAACAAAACCACATCTGTTTTTATCTAATCAGCACGCTCTGCTAGTCTTTGCTTTTAGGATTCCATACACCGTGGTGTCTGAAGTTCGCTTGTCATATGGGAGAGGTTGCCTGCAGAGTTCATGGTGTGGCTCTGTCTTTGAAGCGGGGGGAGTGATAGGATCTGTGCTCTGATCTCTCCATAATCATATAAGCCATGTTTGAAGTTTGTTTTGCTTCCCTTCACAGGGACTCACTCTGGCCAAATAAACTTATACAAAATGTATTTAGAGAAGATCATCAACTGATGAACTGCGGACAGAAAACAAGAAGATTTGTTTTGTCACCCAACACCACCCCTCATTGACTGCTGTCTGTCTCTTTCATGTTCTGCATGTATTCTTTTTTGCTGGTCCACACTCTTATCTCTCTGTTTTTATCTGTCCTTCCTTTGCTGTTTCCCCTCCTCATCACCGTCAGTCCCCCCTGAAGGTTATCAAGTCAAAGTGAAGTGCATACCTAGCAGGACAATGTCTTCAAGTGGGATAGATATGTATGCCTCACTTTGGCGTCTTTGAAAAGAGTTATTAGTCTAAAAAAATCATAATTAAGAACAAAATAAACAATTATGTATTAAATCTGCTTTCAGCTTTGAGCTTGACTTTTTCTAGTTGTCCTAAATGTGTTCAAATGTGTCCTTTACAGTAAGTAAAACATTCAAACGAAAGTCTTTACACACATTTTTTTATGTTTCAAACACAATTATTATTTTATTCGGATTTTATGGGCAGTCTAAGGAAAAAGATACATGGTTTTCAAATAAAAACAAATCTGAAAAGTTTGGTTCACCGTAGTTCACTGTAATTACAGCAGCAAGTTTTTTGGGGGGCATGTCTCCTCTTGCCCTACCCGTGTAAAGAATGAGATTTTTATCCAATCTTAGTTAAAGTTTAGTCAGAGCATCTGAGTATACATTTTCATGTCTTGCCACAGCTTCCCATTGGACATTGACTAGGCCAAGCTGAAGTGAAGGCGAACCTTTAACTATTTTCCATCCTATTAAACCTTTTCTTCCTGGATTGCCATTTAATTAACTCCATCCATCTTCCCACCAACTCTGACCAGCTACCCTTTTCCTGTTGAAAAAAAGCATTCCCCATGGCACTCTTCTTGCTACTTTTCCATAAAGGTCAGATTTGTGGAGGTCATGACTAAAAGTTGTATTTTTGACATATTTTCCCAGCTGAGTTGTGGCTCTCTGCAGCTCCCCCAGTGTCACCATGGGCTTCTTGGCTGCTTCTCTGTACAGTTGTACACCTGCTGTTATGGTGGAAGGGCATGTCTTGGTTTGCAGTTGTGCCACACCTTTTTCATTTTCAGATCAAAAGAGCTCAATGAAGCTAAGAATATTGGTTTCCTAACTTCTTCTGCACAACCTTCTGCCTGACCTGTCAGCTCTGTTTCTTGATCTTCATGACTGTGCGTCTTTACAAAGGTTCTCAAACTTCGGAAACCTTCAGAGAACAGCTCTATTTATCCTGACCTTCAATTACATGTGGGTGAACTGTTTAGTATTTATTGACGTCTGGAGGCAGTTGGTTGGACTGGATTTTATTTTAGGTGTATTACAGTAAAAGGGAGTTTAACTCATAAACACTGGACATTTTTAAATATGTATTTGAAACGAACAGTGCTCTAGCTTTCTTCCTTTCCACAGTTATATACAACTTCATATTGGTTTATCACAAAATCCCAATTAAATACATTGAAGTTTTTTGTTGTGTGGGGACAAAAGGTGAAAAGGGTCAAAGGCCAAGAATACTTTTGCAAATCACAGTATGAGATTGTGCTGTCTTAAAAGACATTGCCATTGACTGATCTGATTTAGAATTTTTGCATTAGGTCATTTGCTGTCATGCATTATGCAGGATTTACCCCTAAATATCTAAGCAATTCACCCTCATACATAACATTCTTACCATGTTGTCATGAGTACTTTTTTAACAATAAAACACTGTTCATGGTGGAAATAATATTGTACTAAAGCTTTGAAATAAAAACATACATAAAAGTGTGACTTGTATGTTAAAGACATAAGAGACTGAAAAGTTGAAAAGCAAATTGAGACTCTGAGGGCAAATAAGTTCATGAGCTGGACTCTTTAAAGGGATTAGTTATGCAGCAATAAATCATCAATTTATTATAGAAAGATCAAGTAATTGCCATCTAGATATGAAGTCCTGAAACTCAAAAGGATGTAGTTGGAAAAGTCAAAGTGCCAGAACAAAATGTTTTCTCTATAACATGGACCTTTTTTCCATTTTTTTTTAAAGTAGTGCTCAAAATAGTGTGAGATAAAATATCAAAAGGCGACTGTACGAAAGAGCACAGCCTATCTGCACAGTTATAATTTAGCTTTCAGAACAAGCCCAAATAGTGCTTTTCCCTACTTTATTTAAAAAAGATAGGGGGGAAGAAAATAAAGGAGTCAGGAAGCCAAACCATCCCTGAATGATTTAGAAGACTATCCGCTTGGTGTGGCTATAATTATGGCTGCTCCAGATTGAAGGGTAGTAGGAGATGTTGGAGCCCCAGCCAAAATTATAGTCTGCTCGGTAAAAACAGACTAAATGAAGAAGAGTAGGGTTAAGGGATAGAGAGAGTTGGGGGACAATAGAATATAAAAGCTACACAACAGCATGAGGAAACCATAGAAAGACAAGAGGAGTCTGAAAGGAGACGGATAATAAAAATAAATGAAGAGTTAGCAAGGAGGAATTGACTCCCTTAGCTAGAGAACCAATTGGTAACTCCTGCTGCAAAAGCTAGCAAAAAAGTTAACTATGTAAGGTATGTTACCTCAAATGGGATTGAAATACTAGCTTTTGGGTCAAGTTCTGCATTGCCCATAATCAGTTCAGCTTTCTAGCTCTCCTCTGCATCCAGTTCGTGGGTATCAATCACATTTCCACAGCACATCCTGTACAAGCCCAGTGCAGAAGCTAAGAAGGCCAAGAGGGGAACTTTATTTTCTTTTTTGATCCTGAACCTCAGAAATAGCCTAAAGCAGCTCACAAAGCTGTAGTATGAAAGTAGCCTCCCACACAAGTGATTTTCCATATTGTATGGAAATAAAATGGCATCCTGTGCCAAGCCATAGATGTCAGAGAATGCCAGAGGGATGCTAGCTTTCAGAGGTATCTGTAGCTGCATATTACTGCTAAAAGTGCTCTCTTGCCTGCAGCTGTGTTGCAGTAGTTGGAAGAAATTATGTTGAATGAAGGAATGAAGGAAAAAAGTCATCCAAATTACGCTTTCCCTTAAACAATGGACTGGATGGTTATATGAAGTAATCAAGTCATTGTCTTTATTTAGCCCAGAAATGTAGTTTGCACAAAAAGTAAAGAAATTTGGTTTGGTTGTGTTTTTCTCTGTTTGCAACAAGGCTTCCTGGCATGTATCTCATACTGTTGGTAAGCCTGCTTATTTCCCCTCAAATTGTGCCATATTTGTAAGGAAAATGCATTTGTGGGTTGAACAGCAGTGTTGAGTATGTGGGGTGTGCATATAAAAAAACTTGCCAGATCCTCTATTTCAATGCCAAACAGCTTTTGGTGAAGGCAGTGTGATGGTTCTGCAGAGGCCTCTCCCTCACTGGAAAAAAAGGGTGTCATCATTTGAAATACATAAAGATAAGATTTTGTTCACATTTGTTAGGAATAACCTTTATTAATATGACTAGCTGTGACATAGCTGTTTTTCCCATTTATACCATAGTAATATAAAATACAAGTTCTAATGTTTCCCTTTTGTTAGAATAGGATAAGAATGCTCATCGACACAAATTACAAGAATAAATGGCCCAAGGTTTGTCATAAATGACCTGAGGATGGGGCACTGGGTTTGATAGTGGAGCAGCTGGTATAACTGGTTTGATTAGAAAGCTACAGCACACTTAGATTAAGGATGGACACAACCTACCAGATAGACACCACAATGGTGACACATAGTCTACTGATAATCACTGAGGGAGGGCACATCCATTGCAATGGAGTGCCAGATATAAAAACTGTATGTGACCTTCTATCGAGGCTCTTCATCATCCTCTAACAGACGGCGACGGTCCGAGACGGGAGCCTCAGTGCATCATTCCTCTGCCTTAATTTAGATTAAAGAAGCTAAAAGTGAGACACTGCTTGAGAGTCGTTCATTTAAGAGTCTTTAGATAGAGTTGGTGATCGCTTCTGGGGACCAAGGACCGGAGGGGCACCGAGGCGTCTGACTGCCAACAGGGTGCGGTAGCTCGGACACATTACAAACACACATCTCCACTCTTAGGGTACAAACTATATCCTCCAAGAGGTCAATGCAATTAATTAGAGATTACCTCCAGAATTTGGGAGTGGAGAGGTTAGAATGGCCTGCCTGCAGTCCTAAATTCAACCCAGTTAAACATTTGTTGTATCAGCTTGTATGTGCTTTTCATACCACAGTGACCAAAAAACAGCCACAATATCTGACCTTGGGCAAATCCTGGCAGAAGAATAGGATGTCATCCCACTGCAGAGTGACCAAGCACCAAAGAATTGATGCAGGGGGTGTTAATACATGTGCTCACAACACTTTTCAGATTTTTATTTGTAAAAAAACATTTAAAAATCCTTCAATGCACTATTGTGTTTTGGTCTAGAACATAACATTCCAATGAAATACACTGACATTTGTGGTTGTAACACGACAAAAAGAAGGACATTTCAACAGGTATGAATACTTGTTAAGAAGTCAAAGTGTGCAGACAGTAAAACTTTAATCTAGTTTTTAAAAAAAAAGAAAAAGTATTAAGAGAAATACTTACACCTGCACACATAATGTTGTACTTGTGGCAATGACAATAAAGGATATTCTGACAACTGTATGGTAAACTGCATCCCTCAGAAGCAGAACCCAGTGAACATTTGAATGACAGCTTGACGCCTGTTTGTCTATGGAAGCTCTGTCTGCATTGTTTTCTCCAAATCGGCGTCTCTTTCAACACAATGGTGGCTAACGTTTCTCACCCGCCTGTCACTTTACCTCCCATACAGCTTTGCTCCAGGAGTCTGTTATTTGTTTAGTTTCTGGTGGCTTCTGTGGTTGGATGACTCAGTCAGTACCTTCATGATAACATTACACTTAACAAAGGGGGTTTTACCAGGAAATAATACAGATCATGTCACTGTAACCCTGTGAATGTCTGCTGGAGTAGCTTGTTAAAATGCACAAATCTTTGAACTCTAAAGAACAAACACCAAATGCATACAACCTCTACGATAAATTGAAACTAGGAACTAAGATCACCCAGAACTCTGTGTAAGCGTATTAATGTATTGAAATGACAACATTACTGTTTTTCTCTAGTGTATTCTTATTGTGAGAGTATGCACATGTTGCATGTTTGAGAATTTTAAAAGTTATCTGCGCGCCGCAGATATAATCTGAAATTGATCAAAATTTTTCCAAATTTTATTTTGATAGCAGAAGAAACAAAATGGAAGCAGAACAATTAAAATTGTTCAGATGGCAAAAGCTCTGTTACCAGTTTGGAGTTTAGAATGCCTAATGTTTGTCAAACCTTTGACAAACAAATTGAAGACAGGAAAAGCAACCGACAATATGAAACACCTAAAAACACATAAGCAGGCAGATGACTATTCAGAGACATGTTCTAAGTTAGCTCACTTGAAGTCTGAGGCCATGCTCCTTAAATGGAAAAGGTGGACTTTTGTTTATTGTTGAATAGGTTTATTGACTATAATGAGCAAATGGATGATTCTTCTGGATTTAGAGGAGATCCAGGATGACACTAAGGAGAAGAGGTAAGTGGTTATCTGTGGAAGGAAGAGGATACAGATGTGTTTGAAAATATGAACAGATGGATTCCTAATGTTGGGTGAGATTGTGGATTTCCAGCAGAAGGTGAGTATATTCACAGAGGCTGTGATCGGCAGGTGGTGGGGAATTGCGGTATGGAAACCTTTTCCTTTTTTCCAGATCCAGTTTTTTGAAATGGTGGAATGTTGTAGTGTGGACAGGCAGGTGAGTGAGCAGTGAGTTCTTGTAAAGATGTCCAGGCAGCTTGAATCAGGGCAGCAGCCAGGAGGCTTTTTGTAAGTTGGAGGAGCTGCAAGAGTCCACAGTGCAGGTGGGAGAAATAAGAAAGCCATTGCTGAAACATGTCTGGTTAACGGGTTGCTAAAAGTTCAATTTCTGTTTTGCAAGGCCCTGTAGCCTCCTACTCCCACTGTAAGGTACTGACTTGCTGCTGGTTTGCTGGATGCTAGATAATAAATAGTGCGAGCTACTGAAGGAGAAAATATCTTCAGTGAAAAATGAAACACCAACAGTTGCTGTAAAAAGGCCTATTTATTCTGTTTCTGACACAAATTGATTTACTGTAGACACAAGAACATACACCCCTATAGGTGTAAACACTGCAGTCTACCCATAGGCCTTTCTGGCCAAACCTCAAATACAGTCATGGTAGGTTTATGTCTACAGGTACACTAAAAGATGGCCAGCAAAATGCTACCTCTATACCTTGCTACCGCACACTAGAAGAATCTGTTAAATGGAGAAGAAGTTGGGATGAGGGGGGTGTTACCTGGTTCCAAAACAAAGCTGCAGTCAGATTCAAATATGCAGTCGAGCATGGAATCAGCTACTGTTGACAGATTGGTCTAACTCGAGCAGAGACAGAGGGAGAAGAAGGTCAGCTGAATGAGAGACAGCAAAAGAGAAGAAAAAGAGGAAAAATCACATGAAGGAGGAGAAATACACTTGAAGTGAAAATGAGAGGGAATGGTTCCACGGCGAGTGACGCTGTGACTGTGGAACTAGCAGTTTGTGAAAAAGCAGAAAACCCCTGCAGGTTGTTCCGTTGGTTTTTGTCAGCTATTATGGCCTATTAGTGCCGTGTGTGGCTCTAGTTTCTGGCTGAGATTAAAGTCTTAGCTGAGGGATACCTGAGAGACAGCCATAAGCTTTCACAAGACAGCGAAGTCATCAGAGCACTGAGAGGAATGGACCTGAGGAGGAGTTAGTGGGAGGTAAACTGTATGGAGGGCTGTGTCCTTTAAGGTTTTCTTTTTCATATTTTGATCTCACTTTGCCAAAGCTCAACACAATTTTAATAAAAAATCTGTTGCAGAAGGAAGTTGGGGGTTGGTGATGGAGATGCTCCGAAATATACTATGAAAGTGTGTATTGAGGGAAACTATAATGCTTGTCTTGTGCCAACAAAATGTTTTTTAAGCTTCAAGCTAACCCACATTTTTTAAAATCCTGAACCAAATTTAAACATAATCTTTATTTTCTGAGGTTGACAAGACGCCTCCTCCTATGCAGACTTCCATCTTTATTTCCTGGCACAAATTTCATGAAATGGCTAAAATATTCCATTCATACAATCCTTTGCTTTGTGGGAACATTAGGGTTTCTCATGCAGCTACAGTGGAGAAGTAAAGATGGACTGAACCAAAACTTTATTTTGGTGTATACATTTTTCAACAGCAACAAGGTAGGTAGCTCGCTCTGCACTTAACTGAATTACTGACCTGAAACAATGGCAATCTGAATGTAAATGTTACATATACTGGAGAAAAATCAGATGAAGTGTAACATTTCACATAGAGGACAGAGGAAATTCAGCCAAACAGGAGTGTACGTTATAATAAAATTGGTTTATTGAAGTAGAATCAATAAAGCAGCTCAGGCGATATCTCGTCAGTCAAAACTCTGTGGGAAGAGAGAACAGGATGGTGACTGGGGCAGCTTGGTGACAAGAGAAATTCAGTTCTTCAATTCCACTAACCTGCAGTGCTTTGATCAGACTGAGCAGCAGTTTGATGAAATCAGAGGTTGGGAGCACAGAGGCACAGTCCAGTTAAGTGGGGCGTGAGAGTTGGACTGGAAGAGCAAATGAACGCTCCTCTTCTGTCTGTGAGACTTGACGCCAGGGCGTCACAGACACAAACAATCCTTCCAAACAGATCCAGCATCCAAATGTGAGGTTAATAATCAGGCAATGGTCATTCACAAAGACAGATAAGGCAATACTTATCACAGGGTTTAGGCGAGATTTAGGAATCAACAGAGTGAACGTCAATGTCCAGATATCAGAAACTAACTAGAGATCCATCATGGGCAAGGCAAGAAGGGATTAATCCATGGGTCCCTGAGATCTCCTTCATGACCACTTCTGCTACTTCTTTTTGTTTTAGATCCTTTCTGGATGTCTTCACAGTTTGCTATCAAACTACTTTGATACTGTTTAAAGGATGTCCACTACTCTTATTCATATAGACAAAGCCAGGGGTCCCCAAACCCCACACTCCGGTCTAAATCCGGACCCAGAGAGGTTTGTCCGGACCGCAAAGCTTTTTCTAATTTATTATGTAGGCAGACATTTTATTCCTGATGGCTGACTTTTGAACGGGCGAGACGGACAGCTATGTGGGTCAGCAACAGTCTGGTTCACACTCCAAGTCAGCTGGTGGCAGTAGTGCACCACATCATTGTAGGCCAACTGCCAGAAAACGACAAAAAATAAGCTTTGTGGGGTCCTTGAAGGCGGGTTGCTAAGTCATTGCTCACAGTACAATGACTTGATGGTGCACAGATGAGTGAGTCAACGAAGATAGCTTTGTCAAAAATACGTAAAGTATGAAAATTACACATTTAAAGTTGAATGGACAGAAGCATATGCTCTCCTTTTTACTTCCTTAGGGTGTAAAGCCAGCCTGCCTGTATCAGTTGGATTAATAAAGAGTGGAAATCTAAAGAGACATTATGAAATCAAACATAAAATCTTCAACCAAAGGTATCCACCTGGGTCTGACGGTAGGACAAGAAGAATAAATGAACAGCATGAGTCTCTTACAGCACAACAGTGAGCATACGAGTGTTCACTGTAAGTATAGTGGATTTTAGGAAAACATGAAAAGCCTTTCACTGACTGGGAAATGATCAGAGTGCATGGAAGCTGTGGCAGAAACACTTTTAGATGTAAAAGAAGGGCAACAACTTTAGGAAAAGGTTAAGCAAATAGCCATGCCTGCCACAAGCACAACAAGGAGGGCAGAATTGTTATACCAAGATGTACAGACCCAGCTCAAAAGTGTGTTTAATATTGGTACTTAAATTGGATTGCACTTTTCTGTTCAGTAGATGATTTCATGGGCATATGAATAATTGATCAGTAGTTAAAAAAGAAAAACTCTAGTGTTAATTAAATGTTAAATAACAATGAAAGAAAATGTTTTTGTCATTTAAAATGTTCGGACCCCAAAGTATTTGGATGATGGAGGTAGTGGACCTCCCGCTATTTTAGTTGGAGACCCCTGGACTAAACTTTAAGAGAGCGTTTCAAAGGTGAGTGGGCAAACAGCACGAGTGGGGAAATGGCAGTAAAGGTCTGTGTGCTGAGGTTGTCCAGATGGCCTGTTAGTGGTCATTAGATCTGGCTGAACGGATGACAGAGACAGATGACAGTGGCGGTCTCCCTCTCCTCCTCAGTCCTGGTTCAATAAGTGTGTGAGAGGGAGAGCGATGGCAGGACAGATAGACTGCTGACAGATATATAAACAAGCATGCAAACGCTCAACCCACACACACACACACACAATATTCATGTAATTCTTTCTGTTCACGCTTTGAAGGAAGGAGTTGGAATCTGAGAAGCGCCGCTGACACACAAGCACAGAGTCACATGCACACTTTGGAAAAAGGCATCCATACAAGTTCAAGTGCACGAAAGATGTAATCTGTCTCTGTCTTTCCTCCAAACACAAAGAAACCCTTCATCTGTGCTAAACCTACAGTAAGACAGTAGGCTGGTGTGGTGCAGAGGTGTAATTAGACTGTCTGCCTGCACAGATGCCTCTGCTAGACTACAAACACTATCCTCTGACTCCATCATTATGTCTCAATGTGTGTGTGAGAGAGCAGAACAGTGACAGTTTGTGTTTACACATGTAATTTTGTTAAAAAATGGCACAAACCTCCCACTTCTTTGGACTTGACTAATAATAGAAGACAAGAATAAACCATCTGAAAGAACTAGGCACATTTCTAAACTTGTTTCTTTGTTGCTGTTGTCAGATTGTGTCACCCTAAAACTCAAAATTTGCCGTTTTTTTTCCAACACCCTAACCGCTCTCCAGCTCGGCTGGAGGGGGGACCCAGGCTCGTCACTGGCAGCTCCTTTGTCTTGTGTGACCAGATGAAAGGTAACTTGCTCTGGCTCCCCCACATCCTGCTCCTGCTCCTACACAGTAATCTTTCATAATCCCACCCCTGCAATTTGCACCCTCCAGCTCTGCAACGTCTCTTTCCTATAACTGGCTCATTTCTGATCCTTTTTAACATGGTCTCTTAGGCAAAACACACACGCAAAGCTGGACTTTTTATTTTTAGCCATTTTAAAAGGAGTCACTTAGAAACAACAGAATATTAAACAGTTTTCTAGTTTGAACGGCATGCTAGCTCTACACCAGGTTGTAAACATTTTATACATTTTTTAACCACAGACCTATATTGGGATATTATATGATAGACCAACATGAAGTTGCACAGAACAGTTACCTGTAGTTGTGGATTATTGTAAATAAAACATTCCTGTCAATTTGAGCCTCAAGTCGTCTCAACTAAGTATATTTTCTTACTTTTTCTGTTTTTATGAAAGGAAATGCTTTTACGCTGTCTATCTCTTGCCTTCGGCACTCCCCTCCTATCTCCTTACAGTGCCAGAGCTCCACCTAATCCCCTCATTCATATTTGGGGCCCCATGAAATTTGTGTGCCATTACCAATAGGACAGGTATGAAAATTACTCCAGCTATGCCCGGCGTTCCAAATGGGGCTCATCCCATGTCTCTGTACACATAACCACCCAACACCCCCATCCAGCACCCCACCGTCCAACACCTTCACCGCCCCCAGAAGCTCGCTGATCCATTTACTGTCAGTGTTTAAGCTTTTCTCTGTCTTACCTCAGTATGTGTCCTTGTACTTGCCCCATTAACCTTACTAAGTCTCTTTGTGTTCTTTGTGCAAAGACAATAGCACTGTACGCACTGCAGTATGGGACTGTAGTGACCACTGTGACCTGAAGCTGTGGCAGATCGGACCATGATCCAAGAAAGCGCTGCCACTGATTGGTCAATCTGACATCTGAGCATCTGCTCCTTCTCCACTCCTTCGTTTGAAGCTCACAGAGCTTTAAAGTTGTTGCTAATATGCCCAGTTAATGTTAGCATTAAGCTGGAGATATTAGATCTAAACCACCAGCTAAACCAGGCTGCCACAGATATTTTGGACATGTTGAAAAAAGCATGTGGATGCCACAGATACTACACACCTCTGCGAGTATCCATCAGTGCTACTCAAATGTCATAGCAATGACCTGATAATAATGTTACTTCATCTCACACTACACTGTGGAGATGCTCTATCTGTGCTGATAAAGATCCACTCACTTTTGCATGTTAAATGCTTTGAGTGGCTCCAGCTAAGGACACTTTCTCACTAATTCAGCGAATAATTTTTTGACTGCTCGTATCCACCCAGAGATTGTGCATAGAACTATAAATTTCCATCCACTGATATTTAGGCAATGATTAAGGGCATACTGAAAAACAATAAAATGACACAATGACATCATAGGAAAAAGCCCTCTTTTGAGCTGAAAACAGAAAACTGCAGCTACAATTCAAATGGACTGACCAAAACTGGACAAAAGCAGATTGGAAAAATGTTTTCTGGTCTGATGAGTCTAGATAGTGGTGGTATAATAGTGTGGGATCTTTTGCTGGTACACTTTGGATCCCCCAGTACCCACATAACATCATTCAAAAACCATGGCCTGCCCAAGTATTGTTGCAGGCCATGTCATCATTTGACTACAGTGAATTGTTGAGCAATAACATGTTTAAGTTATTTAATATTTAATTAAATAACTTTTAGTGTGTCCGGTATTGTCCTGTGACTACCAGCCAAATGTGGTAGGTGGTATTAGAACAATAGATGAAAGGGTGATTTGAGCACTGGCCTTCTCAAAACAGCAAACTGTGCAGACATATGAAATAAATTTACAACAATTTATAACACAGTCTTTACTAGGCTAGAAAAATTCAACTAAACTACCAAGCAAATGAAGGAATAAATAAATATAATGAACTATATATAAATAAAGGGAACCAATAAAATTGATGATATGGCAGTTCAACGTGGATATTTATGTTTAGGAACCAAGGTTTAGCTTGAGAAATTTGGAAATGAGTTCAAATTAGTTTCAAACTAACTAATTTATGTCTTCACACAACCACCCATAATGCAAAATCAAAAGGTAAGTAAAACGTAAAACATTATTTTAGCAAAATAATATTTTTAAGAATGATTTGCCAAATTAGAAGTCAGTAACCTTTTTGGATAATTAGTCGCCATTATCTTAGTAAAGTAGTATTTAAGGAAAAATTATTTTCCTAATTACAAACCAATAATCTTTTAGACAATTGATCCTATTTGACCAAGCTGGATTAATGGACTACTAAAAGGAATGTCTATGGACTTTAAAAAGATGGTGACGAGTCGTATGTAAATATTTGACTTTGCTGGTTCTAGCATTAGTGGTTTAGGTTAAACCGAAAGTAGCTTGTTTACCAGCTCTATTAGTTCACATACACTTTAAATACCATTAACACAAATATTAAGATGTATATGAGCGGTGCATGATGGACGATCTATGGTTAAACCATTCATTAAAATGAAGTTTGTCTTAACTTTTAAAGACAACACAGAACAAATAGACTAGCCTCAAGGCTTAGAGGCCTGTTCGCGTTAACTTCATCAGGTAGTCATTTTGCCACCACAAACAAAGCAAAATACCATGAAATAAACTAAATTTAGATTGTTTCATCCTAAACTAATTTTCTCTGCTCAAGCACTATCTCATACATGAACCATTTTGGAGAACAGGAGCACGGGAAGTCCAAAGGGCGTTGAGTTGAGTACCGAAGGCAAACAAAGAAGCAGCTCTCAGTAGTAGCTGGGGTTGCTTATTGCTAGATCGGCATGCATCAGGCGTGCAGACCTACGGTTTCGATGCCTTCTTCTTCAGGCTGTGGGGGAAACTGCTTCAATTAGAGTCCATGTTTTATCATATGGCTGGGGCACAACAGAACCCATCTTCTGACGTTTACCTGAAGCAGGATGGTGCACCATATCACAAAGCTCAGATCATCTGGTTTCTTGAACATGACGATGTGTTCACTGCACTTGCCTCCACAGTTACAACATCTCAGTCCAACAAAGCACTTTTGGGATGCAGATGTACATCATAGACGTACAGTCAACACATCTGCAGTAACTGTGTGATGCTATCATGTAAATATGGACCAAAATATCTGAGAGATGTTTCTGACACCTTGTTGAGTCTCTGCCATGAAGAAATAAAGTTGTTAGGAAAACAAAAGGGGTTCCATGTTGTCCTAGAAAGTGTAACTGATGAAAGTAAAGAGAGCGTACATATCAACATAAGAAGCAATGTGACAGCAACTTAAATTTTTTAGAAAAATGGTAAGTGAATGGAATTTATATAGCACTTTTTTAGTCATACTGACCCCTGAAAGCACTATAGTGACATTCACCCATCCACACATTCAGAAGACAACTTGAGGTCATGTGCCTTGCCCAAGGACACATCAACTAGTGGTGGGTGAACTGGAGCTGGAATCTGACTACTCTTCCTACAGAGCCACAGCCACCCCAGAGTGTTCGCTGGGTCGTGAACCTGGATGGATGAAAATACTTATCACCTGGAGCAGTGAGGAAAGCAACAAATCTTATGCATTCAAATTAATAATGTGTATGCCTGTTGCTGTTGTGTTAATTATAAGGGTAAGGATTATGATTATTGATTAATTAATATTTAACAAAAATTCTAACTAAAAATCATATTTCAGAAAAATAATTTCCTACCCAAAAATCATTATTTACGAATAGAAATCAAAGATGTCCCCTGGTGTTGTGATTATGGGCTCAAAGCACTTAATAATTACAATTAGTTATTTATCATTAATAATTGATGATTATTAACCAAAACCACTAAATGTCTCTGTTTATTCAACCACTTTACCGAAGGTGGGGGAACTTTGACCTTATTTTGACAGATAAATCACTCTTGTACGAAATAAACACAAACGCTTCTCTTAAATATATATGTGAAAATTTATTGAAGCCATATAGCCCTGATATACTACTATTCTGGTCCAAAAACCTTCACCTAATTAACAAGCACTATTCTACAGAAAGGGAATAAAAATGACTACCTAACAATAATAATAAAATAAAATATTTGCGCATTGAGTGTCTATGAAGATCAAACCAGCAGTTTTATGGACAAAATATGCAATTTGGGTTAACTTGGAAAGAGAAGTCCTCCTGGTGTGCTGATTGCCCCAAATGAGCAAAGGGTCATAAAACTCTGAGCCGGGAACTCGGTGGAAAAACTCCAGTAATAAAACTGGGACCAAGGAGTGGTCAGGCCATGAGACCCAGATTGCAGCTACTTTAAATCAGAATCAGAATCAGAATCAGCTTTATTGCCAAGTTCGTACATACAACAATGGAAAAACTTTAAAAGTCCAGCTTTTAACTCCCGGCTGATTTGGGATCAGCCGGACAAAAACATGAGCACCTTGCTGATCGCATCCGCGCTGTGCATAAAGCACTTCAATCAGTATTGTATGCAACAAGTTGATACCTTAGATTAACTACTGCTGATTCTAAACCACCTTGACTATGCCTCACCCTGCCCAGACCTCTAAATACAACTATCCAATTTAATATAAAAAGATCCAAAGTACTTTGACGATGATTTCTTCTCTCCACTGGTTGAGGATGGGTCAGGTCTGAAGAAAAACAAGGATGGGAGGGGGAAATACACATCCATGATCAACTAAAAAAAAAAGGTAAACTTTTCATCTGTCCAAAACAGGAAAAATATGAAGAACTGTTTAGTCGACCGAATCGCAAGGGATCTCCTTGGAAATAAAAACTCTGTGGGTTTTCACCTGCGCCGGGTGCCACAGGGGTCTTCGATCGGTTATGAATCTTCTGACCTTCTTTTATCAGACAGATTTCCAGCTTTCAAGCTTCCGGGAATGGCCGTGTGGAGGAAAAGTTCACCTGCGAGCTTTTGTCTCTCCAGATATGTGTCTTCGATGCATCGTACTGTGAGACACGCTGGAAATGGCAACAGAAGTTTATTTTCCATGGGTTTTATAATCCCGGGTGACGTCAGAGCTGCGACATCTGTTGAGCTGCGCATGTCGGACTGCGCAGGCCAGCTGGTCTATTCCCCCAAAATGAATGACCCCAACATAAGAAACAGAGATTGAATATGCTTATTGTGCATTTAAATCCACAACACTAATTAACATTACATTAAATGCATTATAAGAATTACAATTTCAATTTGAGAAAAAAAAAAAGTTCACTCTGCCCACATGACATTTGTCATGTAGTGTTTTGTGATGTAGTAAACTTTTTTCATCAATATTATTATTATTTTATTGAAATAATTCTAAATAATAATTTACAAAGAAGCATTTAGAGCTCATTCAGGTGCTTCCAAATCTACATAATACAGCTCAACACATTTTCTGTCTGCGAAACAACCCATGTGGGACTTCTAAGTACTTTCCAGAATAACAGCAGGAGAATATTAAATACTAGGGCCAGTCAATATTACAGCCTCTCAGGTACAGTTGACACATGTTCTCCACCTGAAGTTATATTGGCATAAATGAGGCCTTATCAACACCCATGATGCTCATTTCTGCTGTCTTTACAGAGACCTGAACCATTACATGATGTTTTCTCTTGAGCACATATCTATCTCATTAAACCCTTCTGCTTTTAGCTCATTTTCTTTTTCTTTTCCTGTTTTACGTAAATCAAACAACCCACGACAAATAATATCAGCCAACACCTATACGGTTCATGTTTTCCCTTCGCACACATACATTGTTTCCTCTTCATACCTCCATGTCAAAGCAGCATTCCTCCCTCAGCTTTTCTGCCGTGCCAGGTATTCCAGCCTGCACCTCCCACATTCCCAGCTGTACGGCTGCCCACAATGAAGCCATAACACAACCATCTCCACAGCCACTCAGTGCTGGGAATACTGCCTGTGTGTGGCTGGATGAAATTCATGTGTACATGTGAATGGCTGTATTCCCCCGCATATGTGTTGATGACTTCATCCTCACCCTGCTCCCAGGCGTCAGGGTATATTTTTGACAACGTGTGTGTATTTGTGTGTGTGGGTGAGCCGTGTGAATGGGCCTTGCTGTTATGGAGCCTGGTGCTGTTTCACATTACTGGGAAGCTGGTGTTAATTTCCTGTTGATGGACGTGGCCGGCTTGCTGATTGAAGCAGATTTAAATGGGGGGGATTAAGACAGCCGCTGTAGTGCTCAGCTGTTTAAGAGGTGAGACTGGTAAAGTGAAGCATAGCGTTAAATCCCATGTTTTTAAGCCACTACATAGAAGTAGTGGAAGAACGGGGGATGTGGAGGAGATTATAGAACATTTATTTTATAACAGTCAGTCAGTCATTTTCTACTGCTTATTCCATAGTGGGTCACGGGGGAGTTGGTGCCTATCTCCAGCAGTCTATGGGCGAGAGGCAGGGTACACCCTGGACAGGTCGCCAGTCCATCACAGGGCAACACACATACAACCACGCACACACTCATTCATACACCTAAGGGAAATTTAGAGTGACCAATTAACCTAACAGGCATGTCTTTGGACTGTGGGAGGAAGCCGGAGTACCCGGTGAGAACCCACGCATGCACGGGGAGAACATGCAAACTCCATGCAGAAAGACCCCAGGCCGGGAATCGAACCCAGGACCTTCTTACTGCAAGGCAACAGTGCTACCAACTGCGCCACCGTGCAGCCCATTATTTTTATTTATTTTTTATTTTTTATTTTATTTTTTATTTTTATTTATTTTTTTATTTTATTTATGTTATTTTATAACATTGTGGTTGAAATAACAGTAGCCTGGAAAAAGACATTTTTTAATTTCTTTCAGTTTTGACTGAAGACTCTACTATGAAAAATGTTTTTACAATGTCACATTATAACCAAAAACATAAATTAATTTTAGGAGGACAACACAGAGAAGAGCATATTTAATTTAGTAATGATTTTCAAAATGGTTTGCAACTAAAAATAGGCAAATCTAGAAAATTAATCCCACTTAGTTGCACATTTCTTTAAATCTGGGTATGGTGTTTCTAAAACTGCACAGATTTTGCTTCCTTGTATTAGGTTGTAGATGTGCCCCTACTGTACTGTCTCTAATTTCTTACTGTTTGTTATTATATTTTACATTGTGTGATAATGCATGTTTCAATTTGCCTGTCACTTTGCCGCTGGCACAGTTACATTTTCCCACTCAGGGACAGTAAAGGATATTCCTATTTCTCTTCAATATCTATATTTAGGCCTCATTACTATGACCCTCCTAAATAAAACTGGCTGCAACAAACTGCATTCAGAAGTTATCTAATTAGTAAAAGGAACCCATCTGTGAAAGATTAAATTGGGAGCTTTTGGAGGCTACAAAAGAGTGGAGACTGAAGTGCAGATTCACGCTCCAGCAGGACAACAATCCTAAACAGCCAGAGAAACATCTGAATCTGCGACATGACTTGAAAATTGCTGTTTCCAGATGCTTTCCAATCTGACTGAGCTTTAGCCATTTTGCAATGAAACTTTATCTCTAGATATGCAAAAATGGTAGAGACATAACCCCAAAGACCTCTTGCTATAATTGCAGTGGAAATTGGTTTTAGCAAACACTGAAAGCCACATCAGATTTTTACTTGTAAAAACTATTGAAACCCATGCATCTTTTTCCTTTCACTTCATAATATTGCACTGTTTTGTATTAATCTATTACATGCATGCTCAGTATGAGGGATTGCTGCAAAGTCAATGCCAGTGACTGTCCACTGTCTCTACATGCTCATCCAGGAGGAGTGAATGCTGCAAGTCACTGACTGGATGCAATCTGCTGGGTTTCCTTAGACAGAAAAACTTTTTATCCAATTTGAATAAAAAGCTAACTCCGACTGCACTGTTCAGTTGTTAGGATTAATTGGAATGTATGTACCTGACTGTTGTGAAGTGCCTTGAGACAACATGTGTTGTGAATTGGCGCTATATAAATAAAACTGAATTGAATTGAATAAAATCCCAATAAAATACACTGACATTTGACACTGTCATGCACTAAAATATTAAAACATTTCAAAGGATATGAATATCTCTCCCAAAAAACTGTAAGTAGGTAATCATTCTCAATAAAAATGCTTTTAAAAATAACTTGAAATAATATTTTATAGTAATTATTAGGTTGGAAACAAGAGTTTGCCAAAAATGCTTTGGTGTTAAGAAACTGAATACAGTTAGGCAGTTGTAATGAGCAGCTGTCGATGTGCAGCTAGTTTGCAGCTAATGAAATTCTGCTCAAGCTGTAACAACTTTGACCCACACATATAAAGCTATGATTAAAACTGCTTAAGTAAAGACTGATACATGAGGCAACACAGCCCAAACCAACAGACAGAAAGGAAACACACATGTGTCTGCAGACTCTGAACATTTTATGGTCTCAATAAATGGGACAGATTTAAAGATATAAACACACCGAGTAAATATCAACAATCCTGCTTTCCAACAGCACAGTCTCCCCACGTCATGCTCTACTGAGTCCCTCAAGGGAACCCAAAGGAAACCCATCCCTCATTTTCCTCCTTTAACAAGGGGCAGCGTTTTACATGGTCGGAACATAAGGTTTGTGTTAGCATCGTTAGCGATAGCTACAGTCCCAGCTACTGCCGCCACAGCCAGCTCCTCTGAGGAACACCTGGGACTAATTCTGACCCTACAGGCCTCACCCTGGCATTGGCTGTGCCTTTACACGTGGGCTCCACACAGATCATCTAAAATTATTTTTAAAGCTTCAGATCTGGGGCTTACTGATAATTAACAGTATTTTAGAGAGAATGAAAGCAGCGTTTCAAGTGTGTTTACATATTAAACGGTATGCATGGATGGAGACGAATGGTTTTATCTACTGTGAGACATAAACACAAGCAGGGGGAGGAAGTGGAATAGCATCATAAGGTCTCAGTGAAAGGGCAGATACCACGAGGGCAATGAATGCACAATGTGCTGCATGTGTGCACTGCTATACTGCTTATATGAAAACATAGACAGACAAACATGCAGACAGAGGGGCTCCCAAAGTAGCTGAGAGGCTCTGTGTTCCAGCAACCATTAATCTATCTCTATGTCTCTTAAATAGCACATCTCTGTTTTTGATTGATTGGATTAGCTCTCCAAGTCAAACTTGTCAAAGAAATAATAGTTTTTTAAGTCATTAATTTGTATGATTTTTGTAATAACATTATTGATACAAATAACAATAAATGACATATTCTCTGTTATCACTGTACAATGTATTTCACTTCATGTTTTGCAAGTCCATATATTAAGGTATTTTTAATGCTTTTTCAAATTCCAGTTACTTTTGCCAAAGAAAAACAAAACAGTGGAATTCTAACTTTTTTGGTTTTTACAAAAAAAACAAAGTGCATCTGACTGTGTTTACTCTGAGTTAAAACCTACAGTACTGTGAAAAGTATTTGCCCCATTACTAGTTTTGGACTTTTTTTAATCACATTTACATATTTCATTTACATATTGCAAAAGCATTTTGTTGGATCATAGGCACGACTATGATCCAACAAAATGCTTTAGCTTTTTGAAACCATCATTTGAAAACTAAATTTTTTATTTAATAAGCTTGTCTTTGTGTGATATTAAGATTTGTTTTGATAATCTGAAATATGTAAATGTGATTAAAAAAAGTCCAAAACTAGTAATGGGGCAAATACTTTTCACAGTACTGTAGGTTTTAACTCAGAGTAAACACAGTCAGATGCACTTTGTTTTTTTTGTAAAAACCAAAAAAGTTAGAATTCCACTGTTTTGTTTTTCTTTGGCAAAAGTAACGTGTTTTTTTTAGACAATTTCATGTCTCAGACAGATTATGTTCAATTGATTTATGTATTCTACAGGTTTGGCAGTAATCAGGCCTGTGACCAGTGAAATTGAACATCAGTGTTTTAGGTTTAAGTGTTTCTCCCTCTTTTAAATCCTGCTGTTGTATTTTTCTTTATCATGTTAAAGAAAAGTCATGTTGCCATCTTATAGACGATATTTACATTTTGATAAATAATATACACACTTTTGGGTGGGGGTCTCTTTGTTTATGACTTTGATGGACCACAGGGGATTCATGTGACACTTCCTAAGTGTGCATTTGTGTCTTTATATGAAAGACTATGTGTGAAGCCCCTGTCTCCATCCCCCTTGTAATCTCAACCCACAGTCTCCACCACAGTTTACCCAAAGTCTTCCCCCCCGTCATATTTATCGCATCCCGACAGCCCCCCTACCCTCCCAGAAGTCAGCTCCTTCCCTAACCATCAACATCCTCCTCTTCCTTCACTCCCCCCACCCCTCACATTCCTGCATTTCACTGCCATAAACAACTATTATCCTAATGGTTACAAAAATCATTAAAGAAGAAACATCTGTGTAGCTGCGACAGCCAATCAGGGGAGGCAGAAAGCGGCAAAGAAGACTGTGGTTGGTTGCCTGCAGTGCTTGCACCTTGTTGAGTCCCAACCACAACCATACATGCTCTTTATAGTCTGTCTGGTGAGAGGAAGACGCAGCAGGACATAACTGGAAAAAATACGAGAAGGCAGGATGGGGGATTTAGCAAAAGACACAAAAACACATGGAAACAGTTAGCATCTCAGCGGTGGCAAGCTGCAGCCGCTTTCGTTCTCTCTCTGTTCTTTTTCTTTTTCATTTTCAATCTTTTACGTCCCAAAATAGGAACCAGATTGCCCCTGTGGCTGCTTAATTTGGACTCCCTACGCATGTAAATGGAAATTGAGGTGGAAAAATTAAAGGAAAATAAAAAACGGGGATAGGTTTCAGTGGGGGCATAAACAGAATAATTACATAATTAAAAGCAATTTTTACTTTAAGAATTAAGTCAGGGCCCGCAAAGCTACCGCTTTCTATATGCCATGCCAGTGAATGTTGTGATGTAGACAGAATCTTATTAATTAAAAACATGGAAGTGGATGGAATGAAGATGGAAAGTGTGGTTGTAGGCAAACACTGTACGCTTTAACCCTTGGGCACTCTTCAGAACAGTGAGAACAGGGCGTGGAGGGGGAATGTGGCAGTTAAGCTCAGGCAGCACTGGGCCAAGCTTTCCTGAGCAGAATGCCTGTGGTCACCGCTGCCTTTCTTCACTCTAGATTGAGTGTGACTTTTGTCAAGTGATGAAGGCCGTCATCTCAATGATCAGGAGAGCAGCAGAACTGAGGTGCCCTGGGATAAAGGTTTTCTGCGACAAGTAATGCAAAATAAAAACAATATAAGCATTGTTTTAGTGTAAAGCCACATGGCCAGCAATACAGTGCCCTGAAAAAGTAATAATACTCTTTGAATGTTTTCACATAGCAACCAAAACGTTTAATGCATTTTACTGGGATTTTATAGTGAGCAGACAAACACAAAGGAGAACATAATTGGGATGTGGAAGGAAAATAGGGTGAACAAAATGGTTTCTTACAAGTGAAAACCTGAAAGGTATGGCATCTTTTTTAGTCAGCTCCTTTAACTCCAATACCCGTAAACAAAACAAAACAAAACACTTGCCTTGAGAAGTCACTTGATTACTACATAGAGACAACCTTTGTGTAATTTAATCTCAGCAGAAGTCAGAAGAAATCTGCTGTTCTCTGAAGGCATTCAGAGGTTTGTTAGAGAACATTAGAGAACAAACAGCATCATGAAGACCAACAACACTGCAGACAGGTCAGGGAGAAAGTTGTGAAGAACTTTAAAGCAGATTTAGCTTAAACACTACACTTAGCTTTTAACATCCCACACTACTGTTTAACCCATCAACTGAACATGGGTCAGTAGGGTACAACTACCACCATCCCAGTTCATGGCTATCCACCTAAACTGACAAACAAGATGAGCATTAATCTGAGAAGCAACCAAGAGGCCCATCGTAACTCTGGAGGGGCTGCACAGCTCCACATCTCAACTATTAGTTGTAGATGGCACATATCTGGCCTTTCTGGTCAAGTCCTACTTGAAGTTTGCCAAAGGTTTCATAGAGGACACAACAAACTTGTGGAAAAAGGTGCTCTGGTCAGATGAGACAAAAACTGAACACTTTCACATTAACACACATCTTCACAGTTAAACATGGTGTTAGCAGCATCATGCTGTGGGCATGTCTTTCTTCAGTGGGGACAGGGAAGCTAGTCAAAGTTGATGGGAATGGTGGATGGGACTACCTACAACACAGTCCTGTCAGAAAATATGCTAGAGGCTGTCTTGTGGCAGGGGCGAAAGTTCACCTCCCAGTCAAAAATCCAGACGCAAATTTCATTGAGAATCTATGGTGGACTCCATCCAGTCTCACTGAGCTTGACCTATTTGTATCGAAGAACTGGGAAAAAATATATCTAGATGTGCAAAACACAGCGCAAAAGCTGTATTTCCTGAAGAAGGTGCTGGTGCTAATTAGGTGGCTAACAAAAGTAAATGGAGTTTAAACGAAAATTCAGAATGAAAGACTCACCCTCGCCGTCTCCACCGTCCAATGACTTCCCCGTGTGTCTCCCGGCCTTCCAATCAGCATCCTGTCCGCCTGATTCATCATCCAATCACCTTCCGACGCCTTGCTTTTAAAGGACCTTCGGCTGTGTTCCTCCTCGCTTGTCAGCTGAGCTCATCTATGACTCTGACGCCTCCTCGCACTGTTCGTAACAGACTCTCCTTCCTCCCCTACTGCTCGTAAGAACGCTCGCCTCGCTTCATGGCTCATTTCTTCCTTGTCTTAGCTCTGTGCAAGTGGAAAGCGCATCAAGAACTCATACACTTCTCCTGCTAAGCATTGCCAAGGTAGCCCTGCCTCCTCACCGGATCCCGCCGCTGCGTCACCCGGCCTGGTTTCTCCAGCAGTTTCTCCTTCCATCTTCATCCCTCAAACCGATCATCCTACAAATTTACGTGCTTCATTCATCTCGTTCATGGATTCCCCCCAGCGCTCCACGTCATCCCTTACTCACCTGCTGTGAGTTCACCGCCATCTCTGCCACATCAGCATTTCCTCTTTCCCGCTCCATCGTAGCTGCCTGCTCCTCAGCTTCTCCCACCGCCGTTCGCCCCTTGCTAGCGCCCGGCCTAGCTTGTCTCTAGGTCCACTCTCTCTTCTCTGTCTTTTTCATTCATGTGCTCTTCAAGCGTGCGGTGTTTCCCACCCCTTTTTTCATTCAGGTCGATCATTTACTCTCATGTATTCTACCATCTCATTCAGGCTCAGCTCTAAATCCTACCGAGGCAGCTTATTATCTGGTTCTTTCATTTTACCATCTCCCGAGGCTGTCTAAATGTATCGCTTCCTCTGATTACTTTCTGCTTCGTTTAAATCATCTCGTCCCCGGCTTTCTGTCCGAACTACCGCACCCTGCTGCCGGTCAGACCTCTCGGAGTTTCTCCGGTCCTTGGTCCCCAGAAGCGATCACACTCTCTGACACTGACTCTTAAAAGACGATTCTCAAACAGCTTCTAACTTTCTGCTCTTTTATTCTAAATTGAGCAGAGGGGTGATTACAAAGATCAGCGCTGAGGCTCCTATCTCGGATCATCGGCATATGTGAAAGGTTGACAAAGAGCCCTGAAAGAAGGTCACACGTGGTTATCTGGCACTCCAAGCAATAGATGTGCACTTCCCTAGTGTTTATCAGTAGATTACGTGCCACCATTACGGTGTCTGTCTGATAGGTCGTGTAGTAGCTGGTGTCCATTTTCAATCTAAGTGTGCTGCTGCATTTTAATTAAACAGTTATCGGATACTCCCTTTAATAAAAACCCAGTGCCCCAGCCACAGGTCATTCATGTCAAAACCTTAGGCCATTTATCCCTGTATGTCTGTCGATGTGTATTCTTATCTTCATGGGATGTATGGACGAAATCAGCTATGCTTAATATTATTAGATTCTCCCTAACATTTCTTAGGATCCTAATTTGGCGCTCAGCCGTCTCTAGACATTCAGAGTCACCAGCTGCATAGTTTCACCCGAGCATAGATAATTCAATACTTTCCGTTCCTCATTGTTGTCCTATTTCTAATTTGGCTGCTCGTTTTTCATCAGTATCTCTAGTCCTTCTCAGCCTTAGCTGCATCCACTCTCGCTCAATCAAGAGCCCGCTTACACTGCGCTGTTCTTTCCACTGTCAATTTATATTGCAAACCACCTTCTCATTCCAGCGGCTTGGTCGGCGATCAGAGTGCTTTGCTCTTCTCTTCCTTTTTCCAGAAGTTCTGCACGGTCACAAATTGCCGGGCTTTCCGCTCCAGTCTCCTTTCTAACTGGAACGGTATCTCCTTCTCTTCCATCGTCGTCGTTCGCTCGGCTGACTCATCTTAAGTTTTACAGTCTGTAGCGTCCCGGTCTAAAAGAAGGTCTCTCAGCAGATGGTTCACAATCCTTTGGTTGAAAGAGCCTTGCATGTGATCACTTTGTAAGATCTAAGGATATGCAGAATGTAATGCCTTTTAATAACTCAATCTTTATGCTGCTTTTAACCTCTTTGCCTCATTACCTTACCACAAAAGACTTATTTATCTTTTATTATTACAACCCTTTCGCCCTTGACAATCTTTCCCTTGAGTGCTTTTACCCCATTTCATCATATATTTATTAAACATCTCACCTCCCTATATTTCCCAGTGCCATGAAATTATATAAAAATATATATTTCATTTTTATATAATAAAAATATATATTTCAGGGCTGCACGGTGGCGCAGTTGGTAGCACTGTTGCCTTGCAGCAAGAAGGTCCTGGGTTCGATTCCCAACCAGGGGTCTTTCTGCATGGAGTTTGCATGTTCTCCCTGTGCATGCGTGGGTTCTCACCGGGTACTCCGGCTTCCTCCCACAGTCCAAAGACATGCCTGTTAGGTTAATTGGTCACTCTGAATTGTCCTTAGGTGTATGAATGAGTGTGTGCATGGTTGTTTGTGTGTTGCCCTGTGATGGACTGGCGACCTGTCCAGGGTGTACCCCGCCTCTTGCCCATGGACTGCTGGAGATGGGCACCAGCTACCCCGTGACCCACTATGGAATAAGTGGTAGAAAATGACTGACTGACTGACTGATATATATTTCAACTGTCTGTGACTTTACTTAGTTTATGATATCAAACCTAATAAACTTTCGTATTACGATTAAGCGTGCATAACGTACTAAGAATATTGGCACCCTCTACTAAAAAATTTAATAAATAATGTAACTTGGTATTCGCATGTCAAATAAGCTCAGCACATGGCCTTGCTGCACTCCTTCTCTTCTGTCTGTCTTCCATTTAAAAACAGAGTTGTAAAGGAAGAGCCTGTGTGTGCTTCTGTGACTCAACAAAAAGGAAATTGTACTTGAGCGACAAATCTTTGTCCTCAATGCAGCTTTTAATATGTAAGCACTTATTTTCGCTGGAAGCAGCCAGATTTTTAGTTGACGAGAAAGGCTGGTCATTTTAATAGCAGAGTTCAGCTATAAATTTATCATCTGAGTAACACGTTGAGATGTTTCCTTAGTGCATGGCTAAGAGATCATTGAACATTTCTTCTTTCTTCCTGTCTGTGGCAACTGGCACCATGCTCCACCGTAACCTGCGAACAGGTGGATATGACCCGTCAGGGGTGGAGTTAAGCAATGTGCCTCTCATTGGCTACCGACCCTTATCTCCTGATGGTGGGACCCCAAGCAGCCAGTCAGGGATTATTATTATAATATTTCAACCTTGTTCCCTTATCAATTAGGCGCTAAAACTATTTCCTGTTACGATATTCATCATAACTATCTTTTCCCATGATGATTGTAAAGCACACTTTTTCTCTGCACACAGGGTTGGCGCTGCTCTGTTCAGTGGTTTACAGCATATCCCCGGACTATGTGTTTCAACATAAACACTAATCGTGCTGCTGCCACAGCAGCTTAACAAACTCCTATGAAACAATTTATGAACAGTCAATTTTTAGTAAGGTTATTTACACGGATGTAGCTCCGTCCGTAGGTTTTGGGGGGGTTTCTCAGGGCAATTTGTTTCTGCTGTAAGGCCTTCTTTCTTCCTTGATCTGAATCCCCAGCTTTCTATGAGATCATCCCATCACTATAGCCTGCTGCATTTGGGGCATTTCTGCATTATCAGAAAAACGGCGATGCGCTTTTCTGATAATGCAGGAGTGGTCAATCCTGTTAGTCAAAGCCGCTCGTCCTCTAAGCCATTATGCCTTACCTCCTGTTTATCCTGGCAAGCCATAACTCATAACTTCATCATTCCTGCCCATCATGTTCCAGGTTATTCTATTTAGTTCCTAGGTCTTCTGTTGTTTCTCACCATCAGTCTACTTCAATTTGTCTTTTAAAGTCTAAGGTCGATTGAATCCATCTCTTCATCCTTGCTAATATCAACCTGCATTCTATTATTTTTCAGGTTTAACCTTTTTCTACTTTCAAATCCTTTTCCTTTGCATGCCCCATTTCTCACGCTAGAAGGAGCCCCATGTCCGTATCCTGGTTCCTCAACTATTATAGGCATGTCCCAGTTCAATGCCCCATCCAGTTTTCATGCCATTCCTTCAGAATAGGAGCAGCCACTACTGCAGTGACCCAATGTCTCTCCCTCAGCCGCTCTCCAGCAATTGGGTCGTTGGTCTTCTTCATCCTTCTCTTCCTATGTTCGCCCGGATTTCCACTCCGTTCTATCTGCTCAATGTTTTATCAGCTCTCAGGTAAGAGCTCCCAACAATTCCTGGTGGTGGTTGGCCTTTATCCATCATTGTCAGATCCTGGTTATTTTTTCCTGCTACTAACCCTTTTCCACCAGTAGGGGCGTTAGGAGCTGAGTTCTGGGTGGTCAGGTGTATCGCATGAGTGTCATCAGCTGGAGGACTATAAGAAGGAGGCGAGTCAGTACTTCGACGCCTGAGTGTTTTGCCTCCTCGTGGTATTCAGCCTGGCCAATTTCATGATTTTGTGAAGTTTTTTTGATCTTCTGTGAAGACTCTGTTTATTCCCTTGACTAATGGTCTTATCTGTCTCAAGTTACCAAAGCCTAGTTCCTAAGAGATCTCTGGAAGACTTCTAACAGTTTATGGATACTGGATTATTGCTCTTCTACCCGCTGGCTGCCGGATCAGACGTTTGCTTCATAGCTCCAGGCGAACCCTGTCCACCCTCCTCCGAACCTCTCAGGACTACCTTGCTCCAACATTGCAGTGTTGCTCATAGCCCCTCCAGGATCATAACCTCTCTCCCTGGCGGACCTAACTCAACCGGACGTAAGCTCTCACATAGAGCACATTGTAAAGGTTTCTTTGGTGGTGTCTTACCTGCGTTCGTTTTTCTCTTGCAGTCGCTCAGCATCCTCGGTTTCCAGTATCTGGTTCTGCAAATAAAACTTCTTAAACGCTTCTCTGTTTAGTTGTGTTTTTCTGCATGTGGGTCAAGTCGGCCATTAACACTATGACAATCATTGGCTTTGTTCAATCGTCATGTTACTGTTTTGCAAGTGTCTTCCTCTCAGCACCTGCCAGTCTTGTCTAATTTTTTCCCCCACTCTAGCTCACCTATGTTCTTCAAATAGTACTTCTATTTGTTTCGCCCTTCCTTAATTGGAGGGTGATTATTCCTTGTCTTCTCAAGCTTTGTGTTATGGTATGCGAGATAGAACCCCAGAATGCAGACGAGCAGGCAGCGTGATGGTAAGTGAAAAAAACTATTTAATAAAAAACAAAAACTCACTCTAAAAAGAGGCAGGAACAAAACAATGAGCAGGGACAGAGTTCAGGCGAGCGACCAGGGGGTCGTCCCGAGCAGGCACAGAGTTCAGGCGGGCGACCAGGAGGTCGTCCCGAGCAGGCACAGAGTTCAGGCGGGCGACCATGAGGTCGTCTCGAGCAGGCACACAGTTCAAGCGGGCGACCATGAGGTTGTCCCGAGCAGGCACAGTTCAGGCGGGCTATAAGACCTGCACCACAGAGTTCTGGGCGGTCGACGGCGAAGGCGTGGAGACCTGCGACAAAGACGTGGAGGCCGACAGAAGCGTAGAGACCATGGATGCCTGCGACGGGAACCTGCAGGTTGGTCAGGAGGTCGACCGAGCAGAGTAGAGGACCCCCCAGAAACTCTGTGGAACTCCGGAGGCATGGAGCCTGGCGAACCCTCGGAGGCTGAAGCAGAACCAGGCGAACCCTCTGAGGCTGAAGCAGAACCAGGCGAACCCTCGGAGCTGGGTTAAGAGACCAGAACAAGGACAAACCGTTCCTTGAACCCCTCAGAGACAGGGTCCGGTGGCGCTTCCTCCTCGAACCCCTCGTCTGTGGGTTCAGAAGCCAGAATGAGGACAAACTGCTCCTTGAACCACTCAGAGACAGGGTCCGGCGGCGCTCCCTTCTCGAACCCCTCGTCGCAGGGCTCAGAGGCCAGAACGAGGACCAGTTCCTCACTGAACCCCTGCAGACTAGGAACAGGAGCTGAGGCGTCGGCGAGACCCTCAGTGGCGTGAGCCGGAGCTGAGGCGTCGCCGAGACCCTCAGAGGCGTGAGCAGGAGCTGTGGCGTCGCCGAGACCCTCAGTTGCATGAGCAGGAGCTGAGGTGTCGCCGAGACCCTAAGTGGCTTGGGCAGAAGCTGAGGCGTCACCGAGACCCTCAGTGGCGTGAGCAGGGGCTGAGGGGTCGCCGAGACCCTCAGTGGCGTGAGCAGGGGCTGAGGCGTCGCCGAGACCCTCAGTGGCGTGGGCAGAGGCTGAGGCGTCAGCCGGACCCTTAGTGGCGTGAGCAGGGGCGTCGCCTGGGCCCCCGATGACTTGAGCCGGGGCGTCCCTCTTACGCCGTGTGAAGGGGATTGAGGCTGACTTAGGGACAGGCTGAGGTGTGTCAGGCTGTGGTGTGTTCTGGCCTGGAGTCAGGCTGCTCTACAGCAGTGCTCTGGAGACCTGACGTGGGCTGCTCTGCAGCAGCAGCAGCTCCCTGGAGTCCTGGCGTGGACAAAAGTGGGCGGCAGTAAACCAGCCTTATTGCAGTCTCATAGTCCCTCTCCACCTGCCTGATTCTCTCCATCAGCTCCGGAGAGGAATTCATGAGGCTGGTCTTCCTTAAGCGGGCTTACTTGCTGTAGGGAGCCTGGGAGACAGTGCTGTGGCAGGCGAAGATGCGGGCTTACTTGCTGTAGGGAGCCTGGGAGACAGTGCTGTGGCAGGCGAAGATGCGGGCTCACTTGCTGCAGCCCTCACGTAGGCTGGCCGGGAAACCACCTCCTCGCTAGCCGACCGGCTAGGAACCGCTGCAGCGGGAGGAGGGCGAGGGCTTCACTGCCGGACCAGTGTGTGCAGCCAGGGGAGCAGGCGGAGAACGGCGACGAAGGGGACCTGTCCCCGGACATGGAATCGCCAACCTGGATCCATCATAAGCCGACTGCGGCACTGACAGCCCTGCAGAACTGCGCAGTGTCTTCTCCGCCTCCTGAGACAGGAAAGTAAAGAGGTCCATGGAGCTTGCCTTATGCTCATCCGCGAGGTCCATTGTTGGCGGAAACATTCTGTTATGGTATGCGAGATAGAACCCCAGAATGCAGACAAGTAGATGGTAAGTGAAAAAAACAATTTAATAAAAAACAAAAACTCACTCTAAAAAGAGGCAGGAACAAAACAACGAACGGGCAGGCAGAACAGGCAAAAAACAGACTTGGCCAGGCTGGTCGAGACAGGACAAGAGCAATATTTGAATAATGTTTCCGCGATGAACAACTGAGCAGGAGTGAATATATGGAGAGTAAACCAGGTGGAGCTAGGAGACAGATTAGTTTGGAGTAGGTGAACCAGATAAAGATAATTAACAGACAGAACAGAATGTGGCTGGAGCAAGAACAGAGACTTTTGAATACAAACAAAAACTGAAGCATGACCAGAACCAAAAACCAAACTTGAAAAAACATGAACAAGACTAAAACATGACCAGAAAAATAATAAACAGAAGCATGATTCAAAAACTGTGAGAGAAATATAAGAAAAACCCAGAAACCAAAAACCAAACAACCCCAAATCATAACACTTTGTGCAATTACTTTACTCATCTTCCTGCATTTACCTTGACGTTCTTTAATTACTCAACCCTGACTCTTTATTTTAACCTCATTTCTTATCTTCATCAGCATTTCTTTAATGGCATTGTCAGCATTCCATAGTATTTCCGCAATTTCTTCATCTAATTTTTCTTCATCCTTCATCTTTTTATTCCTTCACTACCCGTTCTCTCTGTTCTTTACTAGCTGATCCATTCATAACTTCATATCTTTATTCAAATTGTGAGCGGAATATACCTCTAATCACGCATTGCCACACGGCATATCTATCATCTCGCTCTGCTCTCTAAAGTTTGAAATAATCACGCATTGCCTACATCGACATATCTATCACCTTACTCTGCTCTCTAAGCTTTCATCAAGCGTTGCATCGCCTTGCATTGCCAACACAGCACATCTATCATCTTGCTCTGCTTTCAAAGTTTGAAATAATCACGCATTGCCAAACATGGCCTATCTATCACCTCGCTCAGCTATTTAAGCATCAATCATCATGCATTGCCAAGCGGCACATCTATCATCTTACTCTGATCTCTAAACTTTTCATCAAGCGTCACATCTCCTTGCATCGGCTAAACGCCATATCTAACAGTTCTTATTGCCCTTTTCGGCATATCTATCATCTCCTCTGCTTCTCAATTATTTTCCTTACTTCATACCATATTTACAAACTTCTCTTTTCTGCTTTAATCTTTCCTGTGGCTTTCGCCCCTCTCATTTTCCTATTTCATCCCACTCTCCTTAGTACTCAATTAGGCCTCGTCACGTCCTCGACCTTATTTTTTGGGGGAAGACATCTCTAAATCTAAGCCTTATAAATGTTCATCTTAGCTCATATCATTCACAGCATTCATGTCTTCGTCCCAGGTCCGAGCGCCAAAGATATAGTTATGTAATTTCACATCATTAAAACTCTTCTAATTGCCAACCCTCTCTTTGTGAGTCTTTTCAGATTGAATTGATACCAGTAGGCTTTGTTTAGGGGTACCAGAGTTAAGAGGGTGAAAAACTAATGAAATTCATACTGAAATTCTAGTAAAATAAATTGAAGTTTGTAGTTGTTACATCACAATGATCTTTAAAGTTGTACAAAAAATAAATAAATGCACATGCAATAAGTGGGCGTGTTGCGCCCGATTTTCAAAGATTGCATGTGCAATGGATAACAGGTGCAAAAGAGGTGCAGACCACCCTATTTAAATTAGGAAATTGCATGTGCTACTTAATGGCTGTTTGCTACTGTCCCTGGCAAAACAAGACAACAAAGCGAAAAGATCCTCTCTGCTGTGGCGCTTGAAACATGCAGGTCTTGATGTGCTGCATCATTATAAATGGTCCAGTTGCTGATTTTTTTCCCCTTTTTTTCTGCTTCTGCTTTTCTGGACTGTTACAGTTTGTTAACCTTTGTCGTTACTATTCACAGCAGCAGATTTGACACCATAGCAGCCTCTGTCTCTCAATTAATTTTTTTGAGTTTTGCCACCCTTTAACTTTTCACTTTTTTTAGAGTACGATGTAAGATTAGCAACATAAAAGTAGTTTGTTGTAGGAGTTGGCTATATGTGTATTATAGCTTTGCTCATTTTAAAACATAACTTATGTGATCAGTTATGTGCGCACTTCACCTTGATCAGGTTTGTGGGTGCTTGATCTCACTAACAGCGATGGTGTGCTGGAATAATCCAGACACAAGACAAAAAATTGTTCCAAGGAGTATTATTATAGGAGAAATATCATGGTTTTGTTTGTGACTGACTCCAAATCAGACCTTAGATAATCCTACATAGAGTCCTCTATGCTCATCTGTTTTTATTATTTTTGTTTTTGACAGTCCAAATCTGTTGACACATGTACAGAAGATTCTCTCTGTCCTTCATTCTCTGTCCTGTTATTCTTTCTATTCCTCCTTCTGGCCACAGTGAGAGGAGACATTTTTGCATCCCAGTTAGCACCTACATTTCAGACATGCTAAAACTAGACTCAAAAACAGCACCCGCAATCAGAACCGTGACCAGACTTATCAAATACTTAAGTCCACCACTCATTATCCCCCTGCACATCAGTTACAATGAAGACCAAAAACTGAATTAAAATGGAAGCATTTATTTAACATATATGTGACTTGAATGCTACATGTATTTGTGTGTGTGTGTGGCTGTGTGTGTGTGTGTGTGTGTGTGTGTGTGTGTGTGTGTGTGTGTGTGTGCGTGTGTGTGTGTGTGTGTGTGTGTGTGTGTGAATCCATGGGGAGCGAGATCATCTGAGGCAACAGGGGACTCAGGGCACAAACATGTTTCACTGAAAGGACATGAATTAGTTCATATGAATGTTGATTGTTCACACTCCAAAAACACATTCAAAACACAAGATCTGAGCATACTTACCTCTGTACTCACATTCTCACCTGTCTCTCCTGACAAATTAAAAACATAGACTAAAGTTATCCACCTGCTTTATTCTCACTTTATGTTTGAATTCTTTTAAGATTTGACTCACTAAAATTTTCTAAAAGAACACAAACATGTGTGCTTTATTAAGTAATACACACATTTAATAGTCAGTCAGTCAGTCAGTCATCAGTCATTTTCTATACTGCTTCTTCCATAGGTCGCCAGTCCATTCCAGGGCAACGCACAAACAGCCATGCACGTATTCATTCACACACACACCCAAGGGCAATTTAGAGAGACCAATTAATTTATCAGGCATGTCTTTGGGCTGTGGGAGGAAGCCAGAGTACCCTGTGAGAACCCACGCATGCACGGGGCTGCATGGCAACAATGCTACCAACTGCGCCTCCGTGCAGCCCTCCACAGTTAAACTGTAATTTTGTACTGTATTCTTTGCAGTCAAATTTAGCCAGGATATCACTGTAATAACTTTACACATTCATCCGTGGTCAGTAGTAGTCTAGAGTGAATATAATAAAGGCCAGTCAGTTTTTTTTTTTTTTTTTGTATCCTGGCTTGGTAGCTACGACCATGCCCACAATCTGTTTCAGGTTTGATATATTGCATTGCAAGTTGTAAGGGATCAGGTGTGCATATCCTCCTCCCATAAATTTGCGCATTTCGGTCATTAGTATATGTTTTAAATATTCATGAAGGCAAAAGCACAAAAAAGTTTGCACCAGCTGTTCTCCTGATTTTACAAACGCAATCTGATTTGCACCTCGTTTGTGGACGCAAACAGGTTTGCATGTGGTTTTGTACACCCAAACCTTTTGAAGATAAAGCCTAAAATGCGTAAAAGTTCAAGAAGTCTTAATGCTTCTGCAAGGCACTGGATTTATTATGAAGCTGTTTACAGTTAGTTAACAGTTCAACTCATAGAGCTAGAAATATAAAATGATTGTCTTCAGGGCCATTAGGAATAAAACACAAAATCACTTCTCCACCCAAGCCAAGGTGGGTGTGAAAATGATGCACATCTTAACATTTTTATTTTATGATGTGACAGTGTTATTGCTACAGGACTTGGGCAGAAAGATGCCTGAAAGCTGGTTTGTGTGTAAGGTCAGGGGGGTGATGGTGTCTGCACCAAAGGTTGATTTCTTCAGTGCGTTCCCACACTATTGAACCAAGTGGGAGAGGGGGTGTGGAGAACCAAAGTGAAGGGGGTCTGGAAAATGGTAGACACTTTAAGTAACGTAAACAGGTCGTAAAAACCCTCTTCAGTCCGTCTGTGACCGCCAACTACAGCTCGAGACTCCCAGTTTATAGATTTAGGCATCACTTCAGCTCCATCTTTTTGGATCTCGGGCCATTTTAAGAATTAGATAGATGTTTTTGTGTGTTTAGACATTATGGATCCGCATTCACATTATAAAATCTACATTCACTTACACTTGATGTACTGCACTGAAACACCAGCATGAGGTAACTGAATATGATGAAATTAACCAGGACCACAGCAGCAAAGACGCCATGCAGGGCATATTGCATCAGCTTACTCAAAGACCTATGTAAGGCAGCTGTCTTTAGAAAATTACTACCTTTAGTCAAAGTGTTTTTACTCTTTGTAGCAGAGGTGTGGCCATATAAGCTCAGTGACCTGTCACATCTTGGACGTCTATGTACAGATTTTGCACAATAAACTCACACTCCATACAATGAATTGTGACTTCACATTGAGGATCCTGAAACTGAGTTCTGCGTGGTTTGGAGGCCTCCAGTATTGATGCTGGCAAAGTGAGATGTGAAAGTTATGAAGCAATGTAGCACAATCGTAAAGCACATCTTCCTCGGTTTCTGACACTGTGTGTGAAAATTCCTGAGTCAAAAACCTAATAATAAAAGTACAATAACACTGCAGGATTAAAAAAAATATTTCTGCTTTTCCTTTCAAGACAAAAATGAAATTTTAAATGAGCTCTTATTTAGTTTAGTAAACCCAGATACTAGACTCATACTGTCTTACCCACTGTGAATGGAACCCTATGGGGAAAATGTTGCTTGTTGTGCCACTGTACGAGTATTAGCATCTTCCAAGTTCCCATTGCTGTATGGGAAGGCCAGGATTCACCAGATCGATGCTTGAGCTCCTGCCTGTGAAGGTCTTCCCGACTCTTCAACACTGCTTCCACTGAGGATTAGCTCAACACTTCAGCCTTTGCTTCCACTGAGGGTCTTCCCGATGCCTCAACTCCTGCTTCTGCTTCCACTGAGGGTCAGCGCGACATCTCAGTTTCTCCAGACCAGCTATAATCACTGCTGTGTTCTCCAGACCAGCCATCGTGGCGTTCTTCTCATCTCCTGTCCCTCAGTTCGGTGATCAAGGATGAATCGCCTCCAGAACCGCTTCCAGAAACGCTTCCAGAAACGTCTACAGAGCCTCAGCAACTCCATCACAGAACTTCTGGGACCCACTGCAGATCATTCTAAGATTCCCAGCACCTTTCTCTAATGCCTCGCCGAGGGTTCCAGCAGTTCCTGCACCGCTATGCTGAGCTCCTATGTGGTTCCAAGTCTGCATCTCCAACATCAGTCAATGTCCAGACAGGGTTCCCAGAGGGTCCTCTGCTATCCACGGCCGATTGCTGAATTTCTGGCCCTTGTCATCACCACCATTGCTGCACACCCTTAACTGGGAGGGTGTCATGGGTCCCCCCAAGATGCCCAAGATGGGGTTAATGTCATTATATGCCCGTGTTTGGGGTTTTGAGTTTGTGTTCTGTTTACTTTCTCTGCACTTCCATGTTCTTCACTTGCTTTATTTCAGTTCATTCAAGTTTATTAGCTGCTTTCTGGTGTTTAGATGTTTTACTTTATATAGATAAATCTTATAGCTCTGGTTCATCCAAGTTTATGTTCTTTAGATCTTTGTTTACTCATTTGTTCCATGCCCTGTTGTGTTGTAAGTTTACCTTTTATTTAATTAAAAGAAGGATTCAACTCACCATGTCACAGCAACTCTCTTGTCTGCGTATTGGTCCAGTAAAATCTCACGCAATATGACATTGAGAGCTATATTGCAAAGATATCTCCGCAACACCTGAATAGACTAAATTTAACTTTTCAGAACTCCTACAGACTCCAAGTACACAACAAAATGTATTTATAGTACAAAAGTGGATTTTGCATTATATGTCCCACTTTTTTTTATATTCCATACACTGAATTACTCTCCCTTGGTTAGTTTTTATTTTTAGACACCCTCAACATTTTTATCTATCACTTTTATCTTATCTATTTTATCTGCTTCATGTGACTGCTTTGAACCAGAGATCAACTTCGTCTTTAGTTTAAATACCAACAGACCTTTAGATAAAAAGCTGTCTAGTGCAAAAGTCATGGTGTAAATATTTGGTGTAAATATTTTTAAAATATTACTATATTTGTTTTGGAACTGGTTCAACTCTGAACAATCATTATGCAGTAGCTGTCTAAGGTTAGTGCTCCAAGGTGTGCCAGTTGGTAACACTGTTGCCTTGTAGCAAGAAGGTCCTGGGTTCATATCTCAGCCTGTGGACCTCATGCATAGAGTTTGCATATTCACCCTTTGCACCAGTGGGTTCTCTCTTGGTACTCTGACTTCTGCCTACAGTCCAAAATGATACATGTTGACTGATAATGTCAGACAATCTCACTTATCAAATATGACTATTTCAAAGTAGAATTATTTTTGCATTTTGCCCTTTTTTTCACATCCCTGAAGCACTGATTGCTGGAACTATTTTTGCTCACATATGCTGCGATATTGCCTTGACATTACATGTGATCTGTTTTATTGTTTGCGTGGTCTTATTTATTCTAACGTTTCTGATTGACTGATTTTGCTAAGAATATTTAACTAATAAAGCTGCTTCTTGGTAAACAGACTGGGAGGACTGGTCTGTAATTATAAATAGACGGCCCAGGGCCCACCAAGTTCTGCCATCTCCTCTCAGCAGCTACAGTGTAAAACAGGAGCCATAAAACATGATAAAATGACAGAGGTGACGTTGCAAAGCTCCTTCCAGTCGCTCAGGAATGAAAAATGACAGTGAAATCAGCGGCAACATGGGAACACAGCTGTGGTCTCAGTAATGATTAAACTCCTGGTTTGGATAACCAGGGGCAGGCAGACACAAAGTGGGAGCAGAATCATCTGCAGAGTGCTTTGTATCTCATAAAAGTTCAGTGATAAATGATTTAGGGTACATGGCTACTACGGTTGTATGGCAATTATCTATACTGCTACGCTGCCTTATGTTGACATTGAAATGCTGGGCCTGAGGGTGGAATAACATAAATCATGCAGTGACATTGGCATATTGACCTTGATAGACAAATAATTATTGTGAACTGTATCCTTGTTTTTCAATATTTAACACCTTTTTGTTTTTTTAAGTTTTCTGGGCATAACTTTGTAACAGGAGTTACACTATAAAAACTGGTGGATTAAAGCAATTAATTCAGTTGATATTGCTAACCCATGCTAGGGTCTTTTTAGGTTTGGTCTTCTACCAAAAATAATGAAAAAACATTCGAGTGAATAATGTCTGATGTTAAGGCTACCAAAGAGAAGATTGTAAATCCAAATTTACATTAGAACTAAAAATCTACTTTTTCATAGTTTTAATTCAGCATAAAATTTAAAAATAAAAACAACTTTATAATGTCTTTAAATGCTTTTTCTCAAAATATTAAAAAGCTGGAGAAATGAAAAATGAAAAGTCATACTCATTGCTGTATAAAATATTGCCTGACCAATCTGGCCAAAGCTTGATGCGATTATTAGCACAAGACTGGCATGCTCTCCTCGTGCATGCGTGAGTTCTCTCTGGGTACTCTGGCTTCAGTCCAAAAACATGACTGATAGGTTAATTGGTCTCTTTTAATCGCCCTTAGCTGAGTGTGTGCGTGCATGTCTAGGGTGTGTCCCACCTCTCGTCCATTGGCCATGGGAATGGGCACCAGTTTTTACTTATCTTTGAATCGTCATTAGTTTTTAACAGAGTGAGTTTCCTTACAGTAATGTGAAAGGTTTACCATACTGCTTCGCTATCTCCAGCTGTCACTGGACGAGAGGTGGGGGCCACTTTTGTGTTTAATGCATATTTAAATTTTATAGGCTTATGACGCTAATATTACTACCAAGTCTTCTCAGCAGTTCAGTCACTGGAGCCACTGTGCTGTCTGGTCATGACAATAACAAAGAAAACTTAAAAAAAGGCCTGGCTTAAAGAAAATGCTGCCTCTTTGATAACCTAAATATATAAGGGAAGTAAAATCTTTTCAAGAAATGCTGCCCTGACGAAAATGATAAAATTTCTTTTTTTTTTCTTTTAACATTCATTTGTATTTTATTTGCTCAGTTGTTCTTAGTTACAAGGACTTTTTCCAAGGATGCCTGAACCTTTGCATGTCACTGTTTGGTCAGTTTGGACTGTGACTCGGTACAGTGAAGGAACAAAAGCTTCTCCTTGCACTCTATAGCAGTGACCTTTAAAGCAACAGTTTAAATACTCTTCCTCTGAGACAACACTGTAACATCCAAAGCTTTCTTAATCAAACGGGCAAGAAAGTAATTTCTTTTGTTAATGCCAATGAATACTGCTGACGCTGCCAGGAGTAATTATGGGTAATTGGCAGGACAATAAGGTGATGACAGCTGTGAAACTGTTGCAACATAAGGGCAAGAATGGATCAAGCCCAAGGACTCACTTCTCTCCCCAGCACTGTCACAACTGGCTGGGCACAATTATTGCAGACAATAACCTTTTTATGGAACCCTGTCTGGCACAAATCAACATCACATCTAAGAAACGGAGCTGAAAACGTTTGTTTTTTAAAAACGTAGACTCTGCTTTTCACTGTGGGTACTCATTTATCTGAAGGTTAAAGCACAGAGAATGTGAATATTCTTGTGGAAAAAGATATGGGGAAACTGCATCAAAATACAATTGTAATTCACATTGAAGGAGATTGTATTTGTTCTAATGATAATGGTCATCTTAAAAAGTTCCTGGTTTAAACCAAATACAGTCAGGGTTAGTGACAACATCAGCTATGATGCAACCAACTACCGTAACTTAGAACAACACTAGAAGTTAACAATACAACATAATATCTGACACAATACTGATCATAAAAGAAAATTGATGATCCTTGGTGCCACATATGTTTTCCGTTAGGGCAACACCAGAAAGGCCAAGGCCACTTTCATTACAGGAGGACTGGGTGTGGAAGGTGAACAACCCAGCAATTATACATTATAGAAATATGTGATTTTTTTCCCCTTCCTGATGTGAACTGCACAGTTATGGTTTGTTGGTAAGCATCATGAGTAAAGTTTCCCAAAGAGTTTAATATTGTGCCTTGACCTGAACCTTCAGAGGCACATAAAGACAGTATCAAGGTCAGCCTTCTATCACGTAAAGATCATCTCTAGGATTAAAGGACTAATGTCTCTGCAGGACCTTGAAAAACTAATTCATGCGTTCATCTTTAGTAGAATTGATTACTGCAACGGTGTCTTCACAGGTCTGCCAAAAAAGTCAATCAGACAGCTGCAGTTGATCCAGAACGCTGCTGCCCGCGTCCTCACTAGAACTAAGAAAGTGGAGTACATCACCCGGTTCTAAAGTCCCTACACTGGCTCCCTGTAGCTCAGAGAATAGACTTTAAAATACTTCTGTTAGTCTATAAATCACTGAATGGCTTAGCACCAAAATACATTACAGACTTATTGTCAGTGTATCAACCACCCAGACCTCTCAGGTCTTCTGGCTCAAATCTACTCTGCAGAACCAGAACCAGAACCAAACATGGAGAAGCAGCTTTTAGTTCTTATGCTCCACTAATCTGGAATAAACTCCCAGAAAACTGTAAAAGTACCAAAACCCTAAGTTGCTTTAAATCAAGATCAAAACTTATTTGTTTAGAGTAGCCTTTGACTGTGCCACCTAAACATTATTGGTTACATTTTCAGTCCAATTGTCCTTTCGTTTTCTTATCCATCATTCTATTCTCTTTATTTAAAAAAAAAATAAATCTATTGTTTGATTTTCTGTATCATTGTAATGTTTTTCATTATGTACAGCGCCTTGAGTGCCTTGTTGCTGAAAAGCGCTATATAAATAAACTTGACTTGACTCGAAACTTACCTTGTACTCATGTGGAATAATGATCAACAAATGTTAGATTTTGTGCAGACCTAAGAGATGTTTATACCTCCAGCCAAGTAGACTAAAACATCACATGTTTAACTCATAGATGATCTGCTGTGACTTTATTGATCCTAATTTCTTACTATGTCAGATAATGGAGGACCAGTTGATGTTAATTAGTACTGATAACAGTGTCCCTGGGAGACATGTTGATGAGACATGAGACTGGTTATATTTTGTTCAGGTTGCCCCAGATCTAACATAGTTTATGTCATCCTTCCAATTCCTTCCCTTACCTTAGAAGGAGATAACAGGTCCAGGAGTGAAATCTAGATATCCAACTCCACTGTGACACTCTCCTGCTCCTCGTGAACATTCATAGTGTTGTTTGCCCAGAACGGATAAATAATACACCCTTAACACCTCCAAAGGGACTTACCAGAAAGATTCTTATTCAGATGAACTTTTGATGCAGGGGTGCAGTAGCTCTGCTTTGACTTCCCACAGACAGCAGAGCTCCTTTGTCATTGGGGCAAAGCCTGGCCACTCATACAGAGTTCATTTCAGCAAATTGTACCTGGGACCTAGTTCTATTGGTCATAATCCATACCCCATGACCATATTTGAGTGCTGGAAAACAATGTCCAATATACTAAAAGCTTTGCCTTTCAGGTTAGCTCTTTCTTCACCACAACAAACTGGAGCAGTGCCATCATTACTGCAAATAAAGCCCTGATCCATCAATCAATCAACCCATTTCCTGCTCCATCCACACCGTTACTAGTGACTGAACGCTTGA
The DNA here is from genome assembly GCF_021462225.1 of Girardinichthys multiradiatus. Lineage (NCBI taxonomy): Eukaryota > Metazoa > Chordata > Actinopteri > Cyprinodontiformes > Goodeidae > Girardinichthys > Girardinichthys multiradiatus. The sequence continues at coordinate 9,513,339 of NC_061813.1, read as the reverse complement.
ACTCCTTGGAGGAACCATAGCCTCAGATCTACAATGTCCAAAATGACATTTCAAACATTCCACCCTGGGTCTTGATTTACTGAGGCTTTTGATGTTGGAAATACCCACAACCATGCTGTAAAAGTCATTTGGATGCAGAGTGCAAATCTTCCAGGAAATCAGCCATTTTTGACTCAGCACACCTTTTTTAGGAATATTGCACACTAGTTTCTAATGAAAATCTTCTAAATGTATGAGCTTACCTCAGCAGCACAGTCTATTTACTGATTTATTGATTTTTTTCAACAGAGAATGGGTGACTAGATCAACACCACTTTTAAGTCTTTGCAGTTAATCAGCTGGTTCAGGATTTTTGAAGAGAGGTTCTGCAAATGGTTTTACAGGGTCCATATCTTACATGCAGTAACTACCTGCAATTTCATTCAATATAAATCCAGATAAAATGGTCCTGGAGGCTGAAGTAGCTCGGCTAACAAGGGTCAAGACCAAAGAATACTTCTATCACCTTTAAATAATTCCAATCTGGTAAACACCATAGTGGTTTATGTAAATGTTATTTGAAGAACTGTTGAATTTAAGACACTTGTTGTATGCACATACATTTCATTTTTTACACTTCTTCTCCACATACTGAGTACAGAACATGTGAAGTGTTTCCAATCATAAGTGTCTGAAATATAATACAAAACAGTGAAAATATCTAAAATATCATTGTGTTGTGAGTAAATGTTGTGCTATTCATTTTATACTACTTTACATTCCATCAGAAAGTTAGTCTGACCGGAACTGCTTTGGATTGTCTGTTCTTAGAATGTTTCCCACTGTGGAAATCATCTGTGGCACACCGCCTTCTAACTCTATTTACCTGCAAAAAATTATTAGGTTCTCTAAACAAGGACTTTTCTATTAACCCTTTAACTCCACCTTTAAAATTAACATTTATTTACAAACTGCCATAATGTTTTTGAGGTTTCAGTTTTTTTAGAGGTAGATATCTTACCAGCTCTTGGCTCCTCTCAGACTAGACCAGGGGTCTGCAATCTTTACAATCCAAAGAGCCCTCGGTCCAGCCAAATAAAACCCGTTACACCTGCAAAGTCACATGGCCCAGCTCCTCCGGGGGGAGCCCAAGGCGTTCCCAGGCCAGCTGAGAGACATAGTCCTTCCAGGGTGTCCTGGGCCGTCCCCTGGACCTCCTCCTGGTGGGACGTGCCTGCAACACCTCCTGAGGGAGGCGTCCAGGAGGCATCCGGGATAGATGCCCGAGCCACCTCAACTGGCTCCTCTCGATGTGGAGGAGCAGCAGCTCTATTCTGAGCCCCTCCTGGATGCCCAGCTCCTCACCCTATCTCTAAGGGAGTGCCCGGCCACCCTACTGTCAATCTCCTGCTTCATTCTTGAGTCATTCTCCCCTCACTGGTGAACAAGACCCTAAGATACTTGAACTCCTCCACTTGAGACAGCAACTCCCCTCGAACCTGAAGAGGACAAGACACCCTTTTCCGGTGGAGAACCATGGCCACTTCACACTCTGTCATGAATTGCTTAGATAGTCGAAGTAGAACAAAACCAGAGGATGAAACAGACTCAGCACACAGGATAAGACGGTAAATGACGTTTATTTCTACTGTAGACTTTGTTTAAGGAATCTTGAGCTGGAGTTGTCCAGAAGCCAGAGGAGGAGGAGGTAAATCCAGGAATCCAAGGAGAGAGAGAGAGATTACTGGTGATGAGAATATTTACAGTGCAGTCCTTAGGAGGGAGTATTACCAGATGTTGGCAGGCAGGTTGGCAGATAGGCAGGTCGACAGGCAGACAGGCAGGCAGACGGATAGGCAGACAGACAGGAGTCCACATAACTGAGGTTATGTTCCAGCAAAGGTCTGTATCAGCAGCTACCTTAAGAAGCCCATGAGCTCATTAGGGGAATGCGTTGCAGCTGCAGACAATGAGCTGCCAGAACCAACCAGAAGGGGAGGAGCAGAGATCCTACAGTACCCTCCCCTCAACGATTGCCTCCAGGCAATCCAGAACGCTTTTCAGGATGGCGTTTGCAAAAGGACGTGATGAGAGCAGGGTCCAGGATGTGAGAACGGGGAACCCAGGTTTTCTCTTCAGGTCCATATCCTGCCCAATCCACAAGATATTGAAAACCACGCCCCCTACGCCGAACATCCAGGATACGATTGGCCGTATATGCAGGGTGGTCATCAATGAGTCGAGCAGGAGGAGGGGGCTTGGTGGGAGGACTCAGGGGACTTTCCGAGACTGGCTTGATCTGGGAAACATGGAAAGTAGGGTGAATGTGCATGGAAGATGGTAGTTTGAGTCTCACCGCAGATGGGTTGATGATCCTCTCGATGAGAAAATGGCCAATGAAACGGGGGGCCAACTTTCTAGAAGTATCTTTTAATTTAATATTCCTGGTGGAAAGCCAGACTCTCTGATTGATGTGGTAGACAGGTGCAGCAGAACGGTGACGGTTAGCAAACCTCTTATTTTGTTCCAGGGTGCGTAGGAGGGTCCTCCTGGTCTGTTGCCAGATTCTACGACACCTGGAAACATAATGCTGAACAGAGGGGACCAGGATGTCAGATTCAACACTGGGAAACAGCGGGGGTAGATAGCCCAGTGAAGCCTCAAAGGGGGACAAACCAGTAGCAGAGGAAGTATGTGTGTTGTGAGCATATTTGATCCATGTGAGATGTTTGCACCAAGAAGAGGGGTTGTCATTTATTACGCACCTCAAGGCGACTTCAAGTTCCTGGTTGCATCTTTCTGTCTGTCCATTAGATTGGGGGTGGTATCCAGACGAAAGACTTACGGAGGCACCAAGAGCTTTGCAAAACTCCTTCCAAACTTGCGAGATTAACTGCGGGCCTCGGTCAGAAACAATGTCCAAAGGTATGCCATGGATGCGGAAAACGTGGAGAACCAGGAGTTGGGCAGTCTCCAATGCAGACGAAGCTTGGGTAAAGGAACAAAACGGGCTGTTTTAGAGAATCTGTCAACAACAGTAAGGATGACTGTGTTACCGTCAGATGGCGGGAGACCAGTGATGAAATCAACGGAAATGTGGGACCAGGGGCGGCTAGGGGTGGGCAGAGGTTGAAGAAGACCAGCAGGGGGGTTGATTAGTGTTCTTGTTTTGAGCACATGTGGGACAAGCTGCAACAAAATCTTTAATGTTGAGGTTCATAGTCGGCTACCAGAAATACCTTTTGGTAAATGTGATCATACGAGTCACCCCAGGATGACAAGTCAATTTATTGTTGTGCACCCAATCCAGAACTTTATTGACGACAGAGTTGGGAATGAACAGCTTGCCCACTGGGCCAGTACCTGGGTCAGGTTCGGACCTCTGTGCCTCCCTGATGTCCTTTTCAATGGCCCAGGTGAGGGCGCCCACAATACAAGAATCCGGTAGGATGGAAGCTTCAGTCTTGAGTTGGTCAGAATGAGAGAACTGGCGAGAGAGAGCGTCAAGCTTAATGTTCTTGGAACCGGGTCTAGATAGAAAAATGAAAACGAGCAAAAAACAGAGACCAACGGGCTTGTCTGGGGTTAAGTCTCTTGGCATTTTGAATGTAGGAGAGGTTCTTATGATCAGTCCAAATGAGAAAAGGGACCTCAGTACCCTCTAACCAATGCCGCCATTCCTCAAGCGCCAACTTGATGGCTAAAGGTTCACGGTTGCCCACATCATAATTTTGCTCTGCTGGAGACCAGCGATGAGAAAAATAGGCACATGGATGTACCTTATCATCCAGAGGAGACCGTTGAGAAAGAATAGCCCCTACTCCAATGTCAGAAGCATCAACCTCTACAATAAATTGTGCACATGGATCAGGATGGGTCAATATGGGTGCTGAAGAAAATAGAGTCTTTAATTCACCAAATGCCCTTTCTGCCTCAGGAGTCCAATGGAACGTTTTCAGAGAGGAGGTGAGTTGAGTGAGAAGTGCAGTGACCTGACTGTAGTTCCTTATAAACCTCCTATAAAAATTTGCAAATCCCGAGAACCTTTGAAGTTGCCTGCGATCAGTTGGAGTAGGCCACTCTGCCACTGCCTTGGTTTTCTCGGGATCAGTTCTGTACCTGCCTGCCTCAAAAATAAAACCCAAAAAAGACACAGATGTGACACTGAATTCGCACTTTTCGGCTTTAACAAAGAGTTGATTCTCAAAAAGCCTCTTGAGAACTGTTCTGACATGCTGGCGATGTTGTTCTATGTCCTGGGAAAAAATCAAAATGTCATCCAGATAAACGAAAACAAAGAGGTTGAGAAAGTCACAAAGAACATCATTAATAAGAGCCTGGAAAACAGCGGGTGCGTTAGTCAACCCGAAAGGCATAACCAAATACTCAAAATGTCCTAGGGGGGTTTTGAAAGCTGTTTTCCACTCATCACCCTCTCAGATCCGGACCAAATGGTAAGCATTGCGCAGGTCGAGTTTAGTGAAGATCTTGGCAGAATGTAATTGTTCATGTATGTGTTAGGTTTATGATTATTGACTGATTAATCTTGATCAATAATTATAATTACAAATCATAATCTGACAAAATCAATTTCTTAACCAAAAATCCTCATTTATGAATCGAGACCAGAGATGTTTCTGGTGTTGTAATTGTGGCTCAACGCCTCTGACAATTACAACCGTTGAATACTCCGTAATAATTAATAACTATTGCCGGAGATGTCACTGTTTAATCGACCGTTTCTGCCGAAACGTGTGGAACATGAACCTTATTTTGACTGACACATCACTTTTGCACACAGTGAAACACAAAACGCTCTCTCTTTATCTATGTGAATATTTATTAATTTTCACCTACTCAACATGCAAAATTCTACAAACACAGGGGTAACACATCTAAATAAGCAAAAATCAACAAACGGTAGTGGGTATGTATTGAATCAACCAGCAGTTTATGGCACTACAGACGAAGGAAAATGAGGATATGAAAGGTGGTGTGGTGGCGAGTGGTGGGGGTCGGAGCGTAGATTCGACTGTCCTTTATGATCTTCTGATCATAAAACTTCCCCCTAACTCCTGAGGACAATGGATTCTAACTTTTGGCGGCAAGCTAGCACAGTGAGATTGAAGACAAAGCGAAATGGAGGATTTTACCATGAGGTCATTTTAACAGTCCAGTCTTGCAACGCACCCGCGTGGACTCTCAGATAGTAAAACACAAACAGCTCTGGGAACGCGGCGGATCCCGACATCAACATAACACATCAAAGTTTCAATAAGCAAGGTTACCGTATTTTCCGCACTATAAGGCGCACTTAAAAACCTTTAATATTTTCAAAAAATGACAGTGCGCCTTGTAATCCGGAGCGCCTTATATATGGATCAATTGGTTAATTGGTTGATCCATACTGGTTGTATACGGTGCTCTGTCAAAATGTTTCAGTACGACTGGTAAACTACAAAGCCGCACCGCTTGCAGCATTACGGCTACCGTAGTCAGGGGTGTCGCCGAAGTAATAGCGGTAAACACCTGTACTGTGCTTACTCCTAGTCCAACACCACTTGTGTGTATATAACGTTTGAATGTACTGTTGCAGGAATTGCCTGAACTATATGTGATTAGAAGCTCAGTGTGTGGGGTGTATGTTTCGTGTGTGTGTATGGAAGATGTTGACATTACTCCTCCGGACAGAGGTGGCGCTGTGTGCTGCCGTAGCTGAGAATCAAGAGTGAAGGAGTGACGTCGGTATTATTGTGTGTGTGGGGTGGGTAGAGACGGCGACCGGAGCAGCAGTGTATGAGTCTGTAAGCCCTGTGTTTTTACGTGCTGCAAAGTCATTAAAAAGAACCCCGAATCTCGTCAACAACTCAGTGTTTTGATGCTGTTTCTTCATGCTCAACTCAGCAACGTATGAGTGAGGGAGTTAACCCCGAGGAAACTAGTAACTTCGGCCCTGGAGAAAGCGTCTCCCCTGTGTCATCAGACTACGGTCAGGGGACAGAAACAGGAAAGGTTAACAGTACTAACGTTTGATTTAGTGCATCAAACTGTTTCTTTTACGTGTTTACTGAATCAGGGAAAAGTTCCCTTTCACGTTTTAACTAACGTTTGATTTCAACTTCAACTTCATAGACTCCAATGCATTCCTAACGTGCGGTTGGCTCTATTCAATAGAATTCTATGTAGAGGAGACCTTACCATGAGAGTGAATGGAGTTATCAGAACGCTGGTTTGTAGTGTATTAATAAAGTTTAACTGACTGACTTATCTGACTGTTTTGTTGACATTCTTTTTAGCACAGCTCCATCTAGTGGATGCATAACGCAACCCCAGTCAAACGTTTGACTGCAGTAGCTTCTATTCTATGCGCCTTATAATCCAGTGCGTCCTATATATGAAACAAGTTCTAAAATAGGCCATTCATTGAAGGTGCGTCTTGTAATCCGGTGCGCCTTATAGTGCGGAAAATACGGTACATGCACATATTATTCAGAACACATGAGATCCTAACAAGCGATTCTGATCGCTTCTACAACCTCTGACCCTGCCCAGGCCTTCTAATAAAGAAATAAAAGATTAAATAAAAAAAAAAAAGGGTTTTACTTGGTGTCGTCTTCTTCCTGAACGAGGGAATTCGAGCGAGAAAAAGTGGGGGTAAGTTAATTGTGTGTCCACAATCAACTTCAGGGGAAGCGGTCAGTCTTCGTCCTTTGGTCTTCTTGACAAAAAGGAAAAATATGATCTGACCATCAAAGTCGACTTGGAAATGAAACACGGTAGCGGTTCGTCTCTCCGAAACTCCGTGTTCTCAGTTACGTGTTTAACTCACGTCTTCGATCGGCAAAGTGAAATCTCTGGCCTTCTTAGTTCAAAAACCTCAGTTATGAAATGTTCGTTGTCCAACGAGAGAGAATGAATGAAACTCTGCAAAGAGCTCTTCTCTTAAAGTGGCGCGCTTCAGTCACTAGACCGGTTTCTAGCAGAAGGCAAGTTTTCAAACATGAGCGCCTTCCTATATAGCGTCCTGTGACGTCAGACTTGGGACGCCCGGTCATATCAATCGCAATGCTCGATGGGATATGTAGGAGCGGGCTGTCCTGGGTACAAAATGGCCGATGCCATTGGAGGGGCACAGTGACGTCCAACAACGTGCAGATAGTCCAATACTCAGCAAACAAGTGGTCCAACATTCCCCCCTAGGTTCAAAGGGTGAGATGAATCGCAGTCTTTGAAGCTACTGGGACCATTCTGTCCTTTGCTGAACAATCAGTGATCCGTGGCGAAGCAGAACAAAACAAAACTGTCTCTGTGTTCCTCAAAACCTACGACTGGGCAGGATAGAGGTAAGCCTGGGCAGGACTAAACTCTGACTAAACTCATACCTTTCTACCTTGTTCAATGAGAAAAATGAAAGTTGTTAGTGATTAGTGCATGTTAGTGTGAGTTCATGAAACATGCACCTATTTAACTAGTCCTACGCACTAGTCACTCCTTTCCCGGACATTGAGACAAGCTCTGTTCTTGGGGAGGAGAGTTCGATGTAGGACTTCATCTGGTTCAGCCAACGTGCAGTAGCAGGGATGATGGTGTCAACCTTTTCTGACAAGCATCCAACCCACTTGATGAAGCTGCATGTCACAGTTAGGAGGAATTTGTTACCTCCTGTTAATTTTGGAGCTGGTTCGACCCAGTTGGTCTGAAGGTGGAACCAAGGTAATGTAACCCCCCTTCACTGAAGCAGAGGTTGACTGGTTGGCTGGGATGGCTGAAACTGGCGGCAGGTTAAACATCCTTTGATGTAGACCTGGGTGTCGTGAGACCTTGGAGGCCAGCGCGACATCTGCTGGAGGGTGTGGAGTGTGGCTTTGTAGCTCCTATGGCACCCTACAGGAGAGTGATGGGCGTCGGATAACGTGACCCCCCTTTGGTCTGTTGGAACAATGTCCACAGCATGGGAGAGCTGTTTGATGCCAATCTGCACACTGGCTGTCTTGAGGAGAGAGCGGAGCCCGTCTACTAAAAGGAGTGTGTGGCTGTGTTGTGCCTCAGTCACAAAGGGGTCTTTTTGGCACAAACGGTCATACAGCTCTCTAATGGTTGATGGATGTCCCAGCCAGAATGCTATTAGCACTTCTGGTATGAACATGGTTTCCAGGTGTACACCTTCCACCACTTTGGGGTTGTAAGTGTTCACACCTGGGTTCTTTAAAGAGCCAAGCAATGCATGACTGCATCTGGCAGAAGTTTCCTGGATGGCTGGGTGCAGCTGTGTCTCAGAGGTGCACATGACCGGCTCTGATGAGGGCCTGAGAGGTTCTTCGGGCTCCTCTAAGCTGGTGATCTGGTTTTCCACAAAGAGTGGTTTGCTGCTTAAACCCAGTGGGTTTTGCACCTCCGCCTGGACCCAGAGTTGGTCCTGGTGGCAGTCAATGAGTGGGGCCAGCCTGTCCAGCAGGTCCTGGCCACCAAGACAAAGGTCTTTGTTTAATGTGCACCTATAGATGGGGTGCACCAGAGCCGTGTCTTCGGGTGTAATGTCCAGCTCCACCCAATTAGTGATGCATGATCGGTTTTGGGTGCGGCTGGTGATACTTACATCACGAACTTCAGCCTGAAGTGGTTTACTGAGGGAGAGCATGGCTCTACTCACCTCCTCAAATGAGACCGAGAACATCAGGCTGATCTCTGATCCTGTTTTAAAATGGAACCTCAGTTTGACATGTCCTCCTATACTGGTGAGATAGTATAGGTGACCTATATGTTCATTATGGTTCAGTTTACCTAAGAACCTTGGAGCAACGGTTTGTGGTGTTTCTCCTGGAGAAGTCCAAAGGGGTTCTTGGAGTTTCCCAGGTTTGTCTCCCCATCCGATCAGGTAGACTCTGATGGCTGTGGAGACTGGGTCCACGCCTAGTCATGCTGACGGGAAGTTTGGGTCTGGTTTAACTAGGTCGGCTTCCTGTTTCAAGGGTTGTGGGGGCATGGTGGCCAGACGCACCGCTTCCGTCACCATCTTACGCAAGGCCTCCTCCATCTCTTTCCCCATAATCCCTTCTGCGTGTCGGTTCCACCCTTTTCCATCAGGTTTACCTTTAGGCTTCACGTGATGGTCAGGTCGTCTGTTCGACCGGAAGTGGTCCGGCAACTTTGACTGTGGTTGGTATTCAGTACCACCCCCCCAGTCCAGCTGACCAAACCTATGTTGTTCCCTGAACCTGTCCTTCGCATGGGATCTGGTTGAAGGCCTTTCCTGACCTTCTAACGCATGGCTGGTTCTTACAGTCTGGACCTGTAAAACTCTAGCCTCGCTCTCCGATCCCTTGGTTGTGCGAGCACGTGTTTCCCATGCCATCTGAGCATATTTGCGGATCTCTTGCATGCTCATGGCCTTGGTTCTGCAATTCATAGTAACATCGTATCACACACTTTCATGAAGGTTGTGGAGGAACCGGGATTTAAAAGCATGTTCCTCCTCAATGCCGGGCGCATTGCGTCCTTGGAAGTAAACGGCTCTCAAGCGCCGGTAATACTCCCTGGGTGCTTCGCTTTTCTTTTGCTGGATCGTGAAAGCACCAAGTGTGGTGGAGGCCCGGTCCATGTACACAGAATATTCTTCCCTTAAAGCTTCGCAAAGGGTTGAATAACGGTCTCGGACTGCTGGTGTCAGGCTCTCCATGAAAACATGGACGCTCCTGGACGTTGTCTTCCAGATGAGCTTCAGTTTCTCCCGTGCTGATGGGCAGTACAGATCTAGAAGACAGCGTTCAACTTCCCTAAGATAATCATCAATGTTTGATTCTGCATTATTAGGGTTGAAACGCTCTATGTCTTTGGCCAGGGACTCAAGCTGGCGGGTGCGTAATCCACTCTCAGGGATTAGTCCCGGCCCATCTGAGTCATCATCGGAGAGTTCACTCCGGCTGCACTCAGAGGGTATCGGTGCATCACGCCTCATCCTCGGAGGAGGCAGTGGAGGCTGCTCCCGGTATAACTGTGGGCCCTGTGCTTCCTGGACTCGGGTCCTGGGCAGCGGTTGAGGGCGGTAGGAGCCGCCTGAATCCCAGGGGCGGCACTCCTGTCGCCTTGGCGGAGGTGAGGGATCGTAGAGGACCGTACTTCGAGTCACGTTTGACGGCTGCTCGCATCTGAACCGTGAACTATTTACACCTGCTGGGTCCCCAGCTAGGTACCGTTCATGGCTGCTGATTGCAGTGGGGTGGGGCACCGCACCACTGAACCTATTGTGACTACTTACCCCTGTTCTTGCCTCGGTGGATGTATGGGGAACCCTATGAGCCTGGAAAGGTAATCTCTGGAGAGCAGCTTCTACATCCTCCAGATCTGACCTGCAGGTTCTCTCAGGGTTTTGCAGGTGTGGCTCACCTCCAAAGGTTTCAACCTGTGAGGTGGGTTTCGGTTCGTCCCCCCATTCTTCCAGGGGGGGAGGGGTGGCATGGCTACCCTCTATTGCTTCCAATCTATTTCCCACTTCTGTTATTTCACCTCGAAGGACATCCACCGTCTGCAAAGTATCATTCAGCTCGAACTGCAGTTTAACGCGCTGCTCAACTTCCAACATTAACCTTCGCTGATACAACAGAATGAGCTGTCCTAACACATCTGAGATCTGTCTGTCCTTCGGTGGGTTTTTAATGACTTGGAGCAACTCCTGAATCCTGGCCTCACATTGCTCAATGTCATAATCATTGAGGCCTTTACGCTCCTCGGGGGACAACAGAATCAATGACCCAATCACCTCTTGTGCCTGCATTCCTATGGGGTCCTCCACCATACACACATCTCCAGCTGCAGTCTGGGATGTTCCCTCCATCTTTGGCCCAAAATGCACAATGCACACACACAAACTGTTTAATTATGAACCACCACTAAAGAAATTAGCAGCAATTCAACAGGCTAAGCTATTCAGTGATTAACGATTGCTAAATTAATTAGCTGCACACAACAGGCTAAACTGTTCAGTGATTAAGGATTGCTAAACTTAATTAGCTGCACACAACAGGCTAAGCTGTTCAGTGATTAAAGATTGCTAAACTTAATTAGCTGCACACAACAGGCTAAGCTGTTCAGTGATTAAAGATTGCTAAACTTAATTAGCTGCACTCAACAGGCTAAGCTATTCAGCTAGCTGTCTGATTCATACCTGTATCTTCCAGGTGTATGGGTTTGCTTAAAATGGGCGCACAGGTTTGACCGTTCAAACTGTGGCTTACCCAAGTCTATGCTTTAATGGAGTTAATCAAGCAAACATGCAAAAAAAGGGGAAGAAGGGAAAGAATTTTGAAATAACCCAGAAACCAAGTTCAAAATAAAATTTAAAAAATGGGAAAACGAAACTAAACATTCAATGCTGTTCTTAGCTTCAAATAAGTGTTAGTGTTCTCTAATATGAATCACCTACCTTCCTGTTAGACAACTAAGTTAGTTTTATGAGTCTGATCAAAACATGCTTCCCACAATAAAACCCAGCAAAAATGCTTAAATTTTATCCAAAAGTGGTAATGAATGATCTGTAACTTCAACTTTCACCTTTAAGTTATGCCCTTTTGATCATAGGTGATGGAATAATCTGCCTGTGTTAATGAATTGAGTGATTTAAAAAAAATATCAAAGTAGGAAATGCAATTTGCACTAGTGACCACCAGATGGTACTGGGTGCAGGTCTGCAGTTTGGGAAAACCAGCTGCAATCTGTAATCTATTAAATGGCCACCAGATGTAGGTGTTGTTCTCTAACTGACTGGGAGAATGTTGGTCACAACTGTAATTACGCCCAGCGGACACTGGGGCAGGTCTGCTGCTTATCAGCGCTGGTTTTTACAGCTGCAGCAGCAGGGTGGCGACTGGAAATTAACTTTAACTTTTCCACAAGTTAAACCAACTTTCACCTTGCATCCACAACAAACACCTCTGAAAGATAATGTTATCCTTTGCAGTAGAACTGAGCACAACCTAATCAAAATCCCCTAATTCACAAACGTTCTGTGCGAAACTCAAGTCTCCCAATAAACGTCTAGTTAACGGAGATCACAACTGTTCATTCTGTGAAGCAGTGATTTGATGTCTGTCTTTTTAAGGCCCACCCAGGGACGCCATATGTTAGGTTTATGATTATTGACTGATTAATCTTGATCAATAATTATAATTGCAAATCATAATCTGACAAAATCAATTTCTTAACCAAAAATCCTCATTTATGAATCGAGACCAGAGATGTTTCTGGTGTTGTAATTGTGGCTCAACGCCTCTGACAATTACAACCATTGAATACTCCGTAATAATTAATAACTATTGCCGGAGATGTCACTGTTTAATCGACCGTTTCTGCCGAAACGTGTGGAACTTGAACCTTATTTTGACTGACACATCACTTTTGCACACAATGAAACACAAAACGCTCTCTCTTTATCTATGTAAATATTTATTAATTTTCACCTACTCAACATGCAAAATTCTACAAACACAGGGGTAACACATCTAAATAAGCAAAAATCAACAAACGGTAGTGGGTATGTATTGAATCAACCAGCAGTTTATTGCACTGCAGACGAAGGAAAATGAGGATATGAAAGGTGGTGTGGTGGCGAGTGGTGGGGGTCGGAGCGCAGCTTCGACTGTCCTTTATGATCTTCTGATCATAAAACTTCCCCCTAACTCCTGAGCACAAAGGATTCTAACTTTTGGCGGCAAGCTAGCACAGTGAGATTGAAGACAAAGGGAAATGGAGGATTTTACCATGAGGTCGTTTTAACAGTCCAGTCTTGCAACGCACCCGCGTGGACTCTCAGATAGTAAAACACAAACAGCTCTGGGAACGCGGCGGATCCCGATATCAACATAACACATCAAAGTTTCAATAAGCAAGGTTACATGCACATATTATTCAGAACACATGAGATCCTAACCAGTGATTCTGATCGCTTCTACAACCTCTGACCCTGCCCAGGCCTTCTAATAAAGAAATAAAAGATTAAATAAAAAATAAAAAAATGGTTTTACTTGGTGTCGTCTTCTTCCTGAGCGAGGGAATTCGAGCGAGGAAAAGTGGGGGTAAGTTAATTGTGCGTCCACAATCAACTTCAGGGAAAGCGGTCAGTCTTCGTCCTTTGGTCTTCTTGACAAAAAGGAAAAATATGATCTGACCATCAAAGTTGACTTGGAAAAGAAACATGGTAGCGGTTCTTCTCTCCGAAACTCCGTGTTCTCAGTTACGTGTTTAACTCACGTCTTCGATCGGCAAAGTGAAATCTCTCGACTTCTTAGTCCAAAAACCTCAGTTATGTATTGTTCGTTGTCCAACGAGAGAGAATGAATGAAACTCTGCAAAGAGCTCTTCTCTTAAAGTGGCGCGCTTCAGTCACTAGACCGGTTTCTAGCAGAAGGCAAGTTTTCAAACATGAGCGCCTTCCTATATAGCGTCCTGTGATGCCAGACTTGGGACGCCCAGTCATATCACTCGCAATGCTCAATGGGATATGTAGGAGCGGGCTGTCCTGGGTACAAAATGGCCGATGCCATTGGAGGGGCACAGTGACGTCCAACAACGTGCAGATAGTCCAATACTCAGCAAACAAGTGGTCCAACATATGGAATCAATAAGTGGTAGTGGGTATTTATTTTTAATAGTTATTTGATTCAATCCTCTATAATCAATACAAGGTCTTAATGTGCCGTCCTTCTTACCCACGAAGAAGAATCCGGCGCCAACAGGGGAGGTAGACGGACGAATGATCCCAGATGCTAAAGAATCCTCAATGTACTCTTTCATGACCTTTCTCCCGGGTCCGGAGAGATTAAATAGTCTGCTGGATGGTAGCGGAGCGCCTGGGAGGAGATCAATAGAGCAGTCATAGGGGCGATGCAGAGGTAAAGAAAGAGCCCCTTGTTTGCTAAACACAGGTGCGAAATTGTGGTATTCAGGTGGAACGTTGGACAGATCAACAGGCTCAGAAGGTTTGAGTTGTTTGATAGAGTGAGAGACAGCAGTTCTTAAGCAGTTCTGGAGACAGAGATTACTCCATCTTTCTACTCTGCCCTCCACCCAATTAATAGCAGGATTATGTTTCTGCAACCAGGGAAACCCCAAAACTAATTGTGGAGAGATGGAAGAGACAACAAAGAACTCACCCCATTCATGATGGTTACCAGAGGTGATGATGTGAAGCTGAGGCACTTTAAATCTCACTTGAGACATGGTTTGACCAGTGATGCCAGTGACAGAAAGGGAATGGTTGAGAGGCTGAGAGGGTATTTGAAGTTTATCAACCAGATCCGAGGAAATAAGATTCTGTTCAGCACCAGAATCAATAAAAGCGTCAACAGGAAACTTCTCTTGGCCAACAATAATAGTGACCGGAAAACACAGACGAGAGACAGGGGAAGAATGGGATATGCTCATCAAAGTCCCCTGACCTATTGACGAGCCCTGTCTTTTCCTTTCTTGCGGCATCTTGTGATAAAATGTCCTCCTTGTCCACAATATAGGCAAAGCCCACCCTCAAAGCGACGTTGTCGTTCCTCTAGGGAGAGTCGCGTGTGACCAATCTACATCGGTTCCGGTTCCGCAGATCCCTCTGAAGAGGAAGTGGGTGCGTCGAGGAAAGTGGTTCGAGGCGCCAGAGAGTGCTGCCACTGTGAATTGTAGTTTCTTTCTGTTTGTCTCTCTCTTAGACGGTTGTCAATGCGGATCGATAGGTTGATTAATTCATCCAGTCTTTCGGGTTCATCTCTCAAAACCAACTGGTCCTTTACTTGATCTGCAAGGGAATTAACAAAAATACCCTCGAGTGCCGCTTCATCCCAACCCACCTCCTGTGCTGCCACCCGGACGTCGATGGCGAACTCAGCCAACGCTCTCCTTCCCTGTTTGAGGGTGAGCATCTTCTTAGCCGCTGCCTCCTGCTGGAGTGGTTGATCGAAGACTCTCTTGAAGTGACTGAAAAAAATGGCATAACTAAGAGACTCAACAGGGTTAGATGCCAAATAGGCGTGCGCCCAGCGCAGAGCAGATCCCTTTAGCGAGGTAACAATATAAGTAATCTTGGAGGCAGCAGTAGGGAAAAGGGAAGGGGAATGACTAAATGCTAATTCACACTGGAGAGAAAAACCACCAAAGTTATTAGGATTACCATCAAACAGTTCAGATGGACGGAAGTCAGGCTCTCGGATCCCAGAAGATAGAATCGTGGGTGGCCTCGGATTCTCTAAACAAGCTGGAGGATTGGAAGAGGCAGGTGAGAGTTTGGTTATGATTTCGTTTAAAGCATGAACCATACCACCAAGTTCTGTGAGATGAGAATCCGTAGTCCTTTGTTGTTGCAGTAGCTGTTGAAGCATGGTTTCAGTAGATTGTAGGCGTTCCTTTAAGGAAGTCTGTTCATCATCTGAATTGTTCTTCGACATGTTAGATGGCTGGAACATACTATCATGAATTGCTTAGATAGTTGAAGTAGAACAAAACCAGAAGATGAAACAGACTCAGCACACAGGATAAGACGGTAAATGAGGTTTATTTCTACTGTAGACTTTGTTTAAGGAATCTTGAGCTGGAGTTGTCCAGAAGCCAGAGGAGGAGGAGGTAAACCCAGGAATCCAAGGAGAGAGAGAGAGAGAGTACTGGTGATGAGAATATTTACAGTGCAGTCCTTAGGAGGGAGTATTACCAGATGTTGGCAGGCAGGTAGGCAGATAGGCAGGTCGACAGGCAGACAGGCAGGAGTTCACATAACTGAGGTTATGTTCCAGCAAACGTCTGTATCAGCAGCTACCTTAAGAAGCCCATGAGCTCATTAGGAGAATGCGTTGCAGCTGCAGACAATGAGCTGCCAGAACCAACCAGAAGGGGAGGAGCAGAGATCCTACACACTCGGCTGCGAACCGCCCTGGTGCATGCTGTAGGTCTTGGCAAGAGGGGGCCAGCAGGACCATGTGATTTGCAAAAAGAAGAGACAATACAATGGTCCAGAAACCAGACCCCCTCCGGCCCTTGGGTGTGCCTAGAAATCCTGTCCATAAAAGTTATGAACAGGACCGGTGACAAAGGGCAGCCCTGCCGGAGTCCAACCTGCACCGGTAAGAGGTCTGACTTAGTGCCGGCAATGCAGACCAAACTCCTGCTCCACTGTACAGAGACTGAATGGCCGCTAATAAAGGGCCCCCCAACTACGTACTCTTGGAACACCCCCCACAGGGCACCATGAGGGACACAGTTGAATGCCTTCTCCAGGTCCACATAACACATCTGGACCGGTCGGCAAACTCCCATGAACCCTCGAGTACCCTACAGAGTGTGCAGAGCTGGTCCAGTGTTCCACGGCCGGGACGAAAACTACACTGCTCCTCCTAAGGCCGAGGTTCGACTATCGGCCGGCCTCTCCACAATACCCTGGCATTGGCCTTACCAGGGAGGCTGAGGAGTGTGATCCCCCTATAGTTGCAACACACCTTTCGGTCACTCTTCTTATGAAGGGGGACCACCATCCCAGTCTGCCAGTCCAGAGGCACTGTCCCCGACCGCCACGCAATGTTAAAGAGGCGTGTCAACCATGACAGTCAAACCCCGAGTCCCCAGCCTCTGCTTCCACAAGGGAATACGTGACGGCAGGATTGAGGAGATCCACGAGGTACTCCTGCCACCACCCAATAATGTCCCCAGTCAAGGTCAGCAGCTCCCCACGCCAACGGTAAACAGTGTTTTAGTGACGCACTGATCCCCCCCTTCTGAGGCGCTGGACGGTTTGCCAGAATCGCTTCGAGGACTACCAGTAGTACTTATCCATGGCCTCACCTAACTCTTCCCAGGCCAGAATGTTTTCCTCTGCCAAAGCCCGGGCCGTGGCACGCTTGGCTTCACGGTACCTGTCAGCCGTCCCACAAGCCAACCACAGCTGATAGGACTCCTTCTTTAGCTTGCATTCCTTATTGCCGGTGTCCTCCACCGGGTTCGGGGATTGCCGCTGCGACAGGCACCGCAGACCTTGCAGCCACAGCTACAGGCAGCAGCATCGACAACAGATGCGGAAAACATGGTCCACTTGGACTCTGTGTCTCCAACCTCCCTCGGAATCTGGTCAAAGCTCTCCCGGAGGTGGGAGTTGAATACATCCCTGGCTGAGGGCTCTGCCAGATGTTTACCAGCAGACCCTCACTATAAGCTTGGCCCTGCCCAGCCTGTCCGGCTTTCTCCTCTTACAGTGGATCCAACTCACCATCAGGTGATCAGTGGACAGCTCAGCCCCTCTCTTCACCAGAGTGTCCAAAACATGCAGCAGAAGGTCTGAAGTCAATCATCAACCTCCTGCCTAGGGTGTCCTGGTGCCAAGTGCACTGATGAACACCCTTATGCTTGAATATGGTGTTCATTATGGACAATCCGTGACTATTTCTTGTTGATATCTCTCAACCTCCCACACAAGCTCAGGCTCCTTCCCCCTCAGCGAGGTGACATTTCACGTCCCTAGAGCCAGCTTAAGCATCCGGAGATCAGGCCATCGAGGTCTCCACGTTTGTCCGCTGCTCGATCCTCTTTGCACCGGTCCCTCATGGTTCGCCCTTCACGTGGTGGGCCCACTT
The DNA here is from genome assembly GCF_021462225.1 of Girardinichthys multiradiatus. Taxonomy (NCBI): domain Eukaryota; kingdom Metazoa; phylum Chordata; class Actinopteri; order Cyprinodontiformes; family Goodeidae; genus Girardinichthys; species Girardinichthys multiradiatus. The sequence goes on along the minus strand of NC_061813.1, from coordinate 9,495,772 downwards.
GGGAATGGCCTTGTGTCTCTCTTTTGTTCGGGCTGTGTCCTGCGAAGAGCAACCCGGCCACCAGGCGCTCTCCGACAAGTCCCGACCCCAGGCCTGGCTCCAGGGTGGGACCCCGGCTCTGCCCTACCGGGCAATGTCAATTGCCACTCTTTGCCTGATCCTTCACCCAGAGCCTGTTTGCAATGGGAGACCCTACCAGGGGCATTTAAGCCCCAGACAACATAGCCTCTAGGGTCATTCAAGCACTCAAACCCCTCCCCCAAATTAAGGTGGCAGTTTAAGAAGGGGTGTTTTGGGAATTCAATGCAATTATTCAGTGTGCCCATGTGGATGGTACAATTAGCCACTTGCGGCTCAGGAACCACAGGTTGCAGACCACTGAACAAGACGTTAGCTTCGGCCTGTGGCAATCTATATTGGTTTTACATTGAATGAAGGTGCCATGTAGTTATCTACCGCAGGTAAGGTGCCACTTCTGCTGTTTATCTTTTAAAGGGGACATCTGCAAAAAATTCTTATTACCCCCACTTCAAGGATGAGTTTTTCAGCAACCTCCGCCAGTATCAAGAAGGATTTGCCAAAAGACTTCATTTGATTAAGGGATCTTTTTGTCTATGGAAATGATGGATGCAGCAAAGCAGTAACCTGCAAATAACGCTAAAATGACACCCAACTTTATATTAGACATGAATTTATTGTGTGTTTACATGACGTCCTGGCCATTGTAAGTCTACCACAAAGATGTCTGACTAAGCAAAAAGACTGGAAGCAGGATATAGATGACCATATTTAATCAGGCTGAGTTAAACTAAACAACACATGCCTGTCTACCAATATTCAGACTTATTCAGCTGTTCTCAAAACCTATAAAAGTTTTAAATAAGTAGAATATAGACAGCTTTTTTAAAATCAGTTAAAATATTAAATTGATGATAATATTTTCTGATTCCCATGCACAAGATACTCTTTTCAGAAAGGAGGAGCATTTACTGGGAATGGCAGTACATGGTAGGAGAGTATTGACCTGTTTGCTGTGGAGAAGAGACGCAAACACATGGACAGAGTAAGCATTGATAAGCACAGATCTAGAGAGATAAAGAGTTATGGAACACTGATACAATCAAATCCACACAAAATGTTGCCTTCATCAGAACAAAAGGGTTCTACACAGTGCACATATCATCCTTGTTTTGATTTCCATCAGTGGCACATATTTGTAATCTATCCAGTTTACTTTGTATATTTCTGTTAACAAATTACATGTCTATGAACTTTGGTCAGGCAAATGAACAAAGCCTCCATGGGACCTTTGCCTCATTGATAGAATCAAATTTGTAATAGTAGCTTGACATCAACACAATTAAGGAGGAGTGGAACAGAATTTGCCCCTACCTGTAAGGAGGTCAACGACGTTAAGACACTGTTTCTTATGGAGTGGAATAAAGCACAGGTTCAGATAATATTTTTTTACTTTAAAGGTAGAGAGCCAACACAACTAAGACAACTAAGTTTGTTATATAGCATCTTCTGTCAGTTTCAGAGAACAAATATCTCTGTAACATAACAGCCTAATCATTCTGTCATATTTAGAGGGTAGTGACAGCACAACCCTTGCAGTAAAGATTTGAGTTCCCATGCTGCAGATTTAATTCTTCAGGTTCAGAAGGAAGCTGCAGTATTTGTGTGAATGCCTCTGAGGTTAAATGGATTTTCTATCAGCCGTTAATGGAGACATGTTTGGCTGATCTGATCTGGACCTAACGCTAGAAACTGTGATAGACATTGGTGGTTCTACCACCAATCAGTTTATTGGAAATGCATATTTTTTAAAGAACAGTACCACATTAGGCACTTTGTATTTCTTGGAGACATGGATATGCCCAGATTTATTTTAATACTTGTGCCACATTTGTCATACCTGCTTGTGTTTTGAGTTCTTGAGTTTGTGTTTTTGTTAAATTACCTGGTCTAGTCTTTTGTTTTCTGTCTCCCTGCACCCCAAGCCCACACCTGTTCTGTGTTTTCCCCTGATTATCTTCTCACGTTTGTCATTGGTTCCCCCTGCTGTTCAGTTTTTGTATTTAAGCCCGTTTGTTTTCCTTTGTTCCCACTGGTTCCTCATGTTATGTGTATGAGCAATCTCTTGTGTTGGCTACCCTGTCTGTGTCCTGCCATGGATAATAAAGACTCATTATACCTGAAAACCTCGAGCTTCAGGAGTTCTTCCCTGCATTTTGGTCCATCAAAAACCCACTTTATGACAGAAGGAACCAGCAAACGGGACCAAGCGGGAGGAATGGTGAAAGCTGGAAATAGCTGGCAGCCTTCAAGACTGGCTCGAGGCGAGGAGGGATTTCTTTCCTAATCCTTGGATTCACCATATCATTGAGGCCAAGCGACAAAGGGCCCTGGGAGAGATCGCCGCTTTAATGAGGAGCCCTCCTGCCCCCTCCTCCGCTTGCCTCTCCACTGAAGCTGGCAGCGGCTTTCCAGCTCATGGCCTAGCTCCTGATCAGCCATCGCCGCTGCTTTCGACTCCTAATCCTGTTCCTGGTTCTGTTCAGGAGGGGTTCATGGATGAACCACCTCCACACCCCGATCCTGTTTCTGGTCTTGTTGCGGAGGGGTTCATGGATGAACCGCCTCCACACCCCAATCCTGTTCCTAGTTCTGTTCCGGAAGCCGAGCCGCCCTCACACTCTGTTCCTGTCCGTGAGGGGCTCGTGGATGGACTGACTCCACTTCCTGCTCTTGTTCCTGGTCCTGTCCTGGAGGGCTCCGAGGATGAACTGCCTCCATCCCTGGTTCCAGTTCCAGAGGAGTTCATGGAGGAGCAGTTTCCACTTCATGTTCCTGTCCCTGAGAAGTGCCTTGGCGACTCCGCCGCAGATCTCCACAGCCTCACCGAAGGTCCCAGCTATCTCTGCACCGATCGCCTGGGTTCCAGCGGTTTCCGCACTGCGCCTCTGAGCTCCACCGTGGGTTCTTCTGGTCACGCTGCCGGGCTTCAGATCATCAGCTCCTATGTCGCCGGCCTGCTGATCGCCTGCCCCTACGTTGCCGGCCTGCTAATCGCCGGATCTGCCGGGGACAGCCTGCTGACTGTCGGATCTGCCGAGGACGGACGGCCACTGGGCCGGCCGCCTGAACTCTTGGTCTGCCGTGGACACCCTCCTTCCGAGGCCCCCTCCGCCCACCCTGGTCGGATGTTTGTTTTGTTTTTGTGTTGTGGGCGTCTGGGATCCGCCCTTAAAGGGAGGGGCTATGTCATACCTGCTTGTGTTTTGAGTTCTTGAGCTTGTGTTTTTGTTAAATTACCTGGTCTAGTCTTTTGTTTTCTGTCTCCCTGCACCCCAAGCCCACACCTGTTCTGTGTTTTCCCCTGATTGTCTTGTCACGTTTGTCATTGGTTCCCCCTGCTGTTCAGTTTTTGTATTTAAGCCCGTTTGTTTTCCTTTATTCCCACTGGTTCCTCATGTTATGTGTATGTGCAATCTCTTGTGTTGGCTACCCTGTCTGTGTCCTGCCATGGATAATAAAGACTCATTATACCTGAAAACCTCGAGCTTCAGGAGTTCTTCCCTGCATTTTGGTCCATCAAAAACCCACTTTATGACAACATTCCAATAAAAAAATGAACGGTAAAAAGGGGCCATGTAATGGACCCGCAAACACATTGAATTCTTCAATGTCTGTGTTTTTTTTCTGTTTGCCCCAGAAAAATAGTCCCATAAAATTTTTTTGAAGATCCAGCTATTACTGCCATTTCAGCTACAAGTCTTGTGGGGTATGTCTTTTCCAGCTTTAGACACCCAGAGAATAAAGTTTTTGCCCATTTTTCTTTCAAAAATAGGTGCTCATTTAGATGGGAGGGAACCTGACTGAACTCTTTGAACAGCAGATTTCCAGCCTTGCTACAGATTCTGACATAGATTTGGACCACACTTTTATCTAAACCTTTCCATTGTATGTCTAACTGTATGTTTAGGGTTGCTGTCCTTCTGAAAGCTGAACCCTGCCTGAGTGTCAAATTTATTTTGCTGCCTCTTAAAGGTTTTCTTCCAGGATTGCCCATTATTTAGGTTTTTCCAACTTCCCAATCCCTGCTGAAGAGAAGCATAATGCACCATGGTGTGTTAAGAGTGATGTCCAGTGTTAACTTTCGTAGCACACATAACATTTTGAATGTAGGGTAAACATTTTTAGTCTCCTCTGGCACCTTCTTCTAAATGTTTGCTGTGTGCCCTACATGAATATTGTAACTTCTTATGCCTTTCTTTCAAAGGTTTTCTTCTTGCCACTCTTTCATAAAGGCTGCATTTGTGGAGGTCCCAGCTAATAGCTGTCCTGTCTACAGATCACCCTCATGTACTGTGGGACTCTTGGCTACTTCTTTAATTAATCCTCTCCTTGCCCAGCCCATTAGTTTAGGTTTTAGTAGGTTTACAGTCGTGCCACTTTCAGATGATGGATTGAACAGAATTCTGTGAGATGTTCAATGCATGGGATTGTCATATTATGGAGGCCGCACGGTGAGTTTAATGATAAAGAACAAAAAGGCTTACAGGCAGGCAGGCAGAGTGCTGAGCATGAGAGAAAACAATCTTCCGAGACCAGATCCAGGAGGCAAACAGAAAGCTGACAACTGGGAACAAACTGGAAGAACTCAGGGAAGTTAACAGGGATGTAGCCAGGGCAGTTTACAGGATAACATAAAGGAGGAATCAGCAGGGAACAATGAAAACCAACAAGCTTATATACAGAAGGAGGTGAAGTACGGACCACTGAAACAGGGAGGCAAGTAATCAGAGGAAACATGGAACAAGTGTTGAATGGGCTGCAGGGAGCTGAGGGGAATGTGACCAATAACACTAATGAGCATGAGGAACTTAGCAGCAAACAAGACTACATAACAAAACCCAAGAAAAACAGATCTAAAGGAAAACATGAACAAACACATGAAACACAAGAATCTAGGAAGTAACAACAAACCGACATAAACTACATACCGGGGTGAACAGAAAAACACCTAAATGAGAAATGGTAAACGAACACACAACACTACATGGCAGATCATGACAGTGATATAGTTTAATAAACTAACCCTTAACCTTTAACCTTCTCCACAACTTTCTCTAACAAACTCTTGAGGCCTTCATACAACACATGGATATATACTGAGATTAAATAACACACAGCTGGACTTTGCTATTGGCTGGCTAGATTTTATTTATCAGCAAAAAGGGAGCTAACGGTATCTGGAAGCTAAATTTTTCAGTTTTTGTAACAAATTAAACCAATCTATTATGCACTACTTTGTGTTGCTCTACATAAAATAAAATAAAAAAACACACTGAAGTTTGTTTTTGTAACATGACAAAATGTAAAACTTGTGGTGTGAATACAAGGTGAACATCCTTTTAACTGTTTTGCTCTGGGGGATGAGCATGTGGAGATAGACACCAGCCTTCTCAAAATCAGGGGCAGGAAAATTAGGGGACTTTTTTTTCAAGTTTCACTGCTATCCTTCCCTGCACCGGCCATGGATGAGTACGGCTATGGAGACAGAGTGGAAGGGTGTCATTGCTGACAATATGTCATGCTCTTTAGTGTCCTGCATGAACACAAAATGCAAAAACACAGCGTCTTGTGTCTCTCCTATCAGTTCTGGCCCTGCATCTTTCAACCCTTCAGAGCGAGACATTGAGCTGAAAGGTCGCCGCATGTCGCCAGCAAAACGTCAACAGGCCACTCTGTTGACGTTGACGTGTCTGTGTGTCATGCCGATAAGCTTTTAACAATAAGCTGCCTCAAAACAGAAAACATCCAGGTGACCAAATGCGGACAGTGCAGGGATTTTGAACTTGCCGTGTAGCTGCAGTCAATAGAACTCATTGTAACTGGGCTCTTTGATTTGACCTGAGAAAGCTCTCATGCTTAAATTAATATTTTTCTGGATTTCCAGCAAATAACCAACAGTTTTTGGTATGAAGAAGAGTTAAAACAAGGAAGGAACTGGGGGTCTTTAGAGAGATGAGCTAATGATAAGGCCAGCATGGCTAATATTGAGCACATCTAAACAGACTGGGGCTATTAGTGCATTTGGAAATGTCTGTGGGAAAGAGACAGGCCTCAGTGTGGGAAACAGCCTTCTTTTGATACGGAGTTGATCATCAGCACTCTGCTATAATCTTTGATGGAAATGTTCAGCCTGGTTAGAAGAAGGAAAAGGCAGAAAGAGGGTTTTTGTGTGCTGCTCTGACCTTTTGTCATCCTCATGTGGTCAGTTAATAAGACGAGCCTTTGAGGATGTTTGATAAATTGTGCTGATAAGTGGTGTGACACAAATCTCCAGCCACAAAATCTTCTTGATTTGACTAGAAATGGGACTGATAAATTTGAACAATGTTCCTGCTTATGAAGTCTGCAACTGGTCTTCTTGGCTCCAGGCCCAAGTCACATGGCTGACTGATCAAGTCAGGGTGCAGAGGTGAGCTGGGCTTGCGAAGCACAGGAGTTCTAACGGGTTGCTGCTGGAGCTGAAATCAGCCTAAATAGGCCAAGCCCTCTTAGGGGCTCTGTCGGGATGCAAACACACCCCCTTCTACCCCTCACCAGCTTCCCACTTTCATCTGACAGGCTTGGCTCGGCTCGGCCCGGCCACAGGGTTCAGCGTGTCCACAGAATCACCTTTCCTTTCTCACACCAGCAGAGGTGGATAGACTGACAAAGAAAGGGGGTGAATAAATACAAAAAAACAACATAGCAAGTCCCGTTGTCTGGAAGAGGTTTGTCCTTCATTCAAATGAAAGACGTTACTTTCCTTCATTGTTCATTGTTTTAAGTTACTGGAAGAGTTATAGCTCTTTGGTTGAAGAACTGTCAGGTACATCACTCTGCAGTCACATCGGGAAAATTTGACACATTCTACTTTTAGCACCAGGAAACCTTCACAGAAAATCAGAGCCCATTGCAAACACCTGCTTGACATTTGTTTTCACCTGGCAGGCTGAGAGGAAAGACAGAGGGCCGAACGAGGAGAGAGTGAAGGGGAATGGGTAAATTCTCAGGCAACCCCTTCCCCTTTCCCATCAAGCCCCAATCCAGGCTCATTAACTCAATTCATAATCAAGCCTTTTTACCCCCCCTCTCCCCCTTCTCTCGCTCCTGCCGGCTGGGTAGGTAGGTGGATGGGCCAAGAGGAAGGCGGGTGCAGCTGAGCTCATTAGGCTAAGGATCACTGCATCCTTCATTTGTTGAAAATACTCACTTCTAAAAAAAAACCCTTCTTACTGCTGATGTTCTTAGTTTTCAAGAGCTTTGTCCTGACAAGTAATGGATCAACGCTACCTTTTTCCCTATTCCGTTGTCCTTTTTTCGTGTGTTTTTGTTTTCATTTGCTTCCTTGGTTTTTTCATACTTCTCAGGTCAGACAGCTTGAAGCAGAACCATTAAATGGGGATAATTGGGGAGGGGGGAGTGGGTTACACTTGTCTGACCAATCCTCTAACACAACAATCAGCAGATTGTTCTTGGGACCGGGTGACACAACAACCTCCTAGTGTAGATTTGGCTTGTAATTAGCAAGCAGCTACCGACATGCAAGTCAGATCTGATTATATCTAGTGAATCAAACAACTTTTAGTATCAAACGATCTAGCTGCTTTATGCTCTTAGCTCATCTTTTTGGTTGATTTAAGAGGTAAGGCAGGTGCTGCCAGGATATAATTTGCTATTGACTGGATTCAAGACACCTTCATGAGGTCTACTAAATTGACGTGACGTCGCCCAGTATGGTGGAGCCGGTGTCCCACCCTGGAGCCAGGCCTGGGGTCGGGACTTGTAGGAGAGCGCCTGGTATCCGGGTTGCTCCTCGCAGGACCCGGCCGGGCCAAGCCCGAACGCGAGACGCAGGTGGTGGGCCATCCCCCACTGGGACCACCTGCAGTGGGAACCGTGAGGGACCAGTGCAAAGAGGATTGGGCGGTGGATGAAGGTGGAGACCTTGTTGGTCTGATCCTCAGATGCTTAGGCTGGCTCTAGGGACATGGAATGTCATCTGGCTGGGGAGGAAGGAGCATGAGCATGTGCGGGAGGTCAAGAGATATCAAGTAGAAATAATCGGGCTCACCTCCACGCACAGTGTGTGCTCTGGAACGCATCTCCTGGAGAGGGGCTGGAGTCTCTTCTACTCTGGAGTGGCCCACGGGGAGAGGCGGCGGGCTGAGGTGGGTTTGCTTGTTGCTTCCCAGCTGAGCCGTCTCGTGTCGGGGTTTACCCCAGTGGATGAGAGGGTCGCATCCCTGCGCCTTCGGGTTGGGAATAGGTCTCTGACTGTCGTTTCGGTCTACGAGCCGAGCAGTAGTGCGGAGTACCCGGCCAGCCTTCTTGGCGTCCCTGTCGGGGGTGTTGGATAGTGCCCCTCCTGGGGACTCCATTATTCTGCTGTGGGACTTCAATACCCACGTGGGAAACGACAGTGACACCTGAAGAGGCATGATCTGAATCCGAGTGGTGTTTTGTTATTGGACTTCTGTGCTAGTCACGGATTGTCCATAATGAACACCATGTTCAAACATAAGGGTGTCCATCAGTGCATTTGGCACCAGGACACCCTAGGCAGGAGGTTGATGATCGACATTGTTGTTGTATCATCAGATCTTCGGCCGTATGTTTTGGACACTCAGGTAAAGAGAGGGGCTGAGCTGTCCACTGATCACCACCTGGTGGTGAGTTGGATCCGCTGGAAGAGGAGAAAGCTGGACAGACTTGGCAGGCCCAAGTGCATAGTGAGGGTCTGCTGGGAATGTCTGGCGGAGCCCTTGGCCAGGGATGTATTCAACTCCCATCTCCCAGCTATGACCAGATTCCGGGGGATGTTGGAGACATAGAGTCCGAGTGGACCATGTTCTCCACATCTATTGTCGATGCTGCTGCCCGTAGCTGTGGCCGTAAGGTCTGTGGTGCCTGTCGCGGCGGCAATCCCCAAAACTCGGTGGTGGACACCGGCAGTAAGGGACGTTGTCCACCTGAAGAAGGAGTCCTATCGGCTGTGGTTGGCTTGTGGGACTCCTGAGGTGGCTGACGGATACCGTGAGGCCAAGTGTGCCACTGCCCGGGCTGTGGCATAGGCAAAAACTCGGGTCTGGGAGGAGTTTGGTGAGGCCATGGAGAAGGACTACCGGTTGGCCTCGAAGCAATTCTGGCAAACTGTCTGGTGCCTCAGGAGGGGGGAACCCACTGTTTACAGTGGGGTTGGGAGGCTGCTGACCTCGACTGGGGACACTATCGGGCAGTGGAAGGAGTACTTTGAGGATCTCCTCAATCCTGCCATCACGCATTCCGTGGTGGAAACAGAGGCTGGGGAGTCGGGGTTAGACTCTTTCATCACCCAGGCTGAAGTCACCGAGGTGGTTAAAAAGCTCCGTGGTGGCAGGGCTTCGGGAGTGGATGAGATCCGCCCTGAGTACCTCAAGTCACTGGATGTTGTGGGGTTGTCATGGTTGACACGCCTCTTCAACATGGCTTGGCGGTCGGGGACAGTGCCTCTGGACTGGCAGACTGGGGTGGTGGTCCCCCTTCATAAGAAGGGTGACCGGAGGGTGTGTTCCAACTACAGGGGGATCACACTCCTCAGCCTCCCTGGTAAGGCCTACGCCAGGGTATTGGAGAGGAGAGTCCGGCCGATAGTCGATCCCCGGCTTCAGGAGGAGCAGTGTGGTTTTCGTCCTGGCCGTGGAACACTGGACCAGCTCTATACCCTCTACAGGGTACTCGAGGGTTCATGGGAGTTTGCCCAACCAGTCCACATGTGTTTTGTGGACCCAGAGAAAGCATTCGACTGTGTCCCTCATTATGCCCTGTGGGGGGTGCTCTAGGAGTATGGAATTGGGGGCCCTTTATTAGGGGCCAATCGGTCTCTGTTCCGTCGGAGCAGGAGTTTGGTTCGCTTTGCCGGAACTAAGTCGGACCTGTTCCCACTGCATGTTGGACTCGGGTAGGGCTACCCTTTGTCACCGATCCTGTTCATAACTTTTATGGACAGGATTTCTAGGTGCAGCCAAGGGCCGGAGGGGGTCTGGTTTGGGGACCAGAGGATTTTGTCTCTTCGTTTTTCAGATCACGTTGTCCTACTGGCCCCCTCTAGCCAAGACCTACAGCATTCGCTGGGGCGGTTCGCAGCCGAGTGTGAAGCGGCTGGGATGAGGATCAGCTCCTCCAAGTCCGAGGCCATCGTTCTCGACCGGAAAAGGGTGGCTTGTCCTCTTCAGATTCGAGGGGAGCTCCTGCCTCAAGGGGAGGAGTTAAAGTATCTCGGGGGCTTGTTCACAAGTAAGGGAAGAATGGAGCGGGAGATCGACAGATGGATCGGTGCGGCTGCCGCAGTAATGGGGGCACTGTGCTGGTCCGTTTAGGTGAAGAGAGAGCTGAGCTGAAAAGCGAAGCTCTCGATTTACTGGTCGGTCTACGTTCCTACCCTCACCCAAGGCCATGAACTTTGGGTCATGACCGAAAGAACAGAGATCCCGGATACAAGCGGTTGAAATGAGCTTCCTCCTTAGGGTGGGCGGGCACTCCCTTAGAGATAGGGTGAGGAGCTCGGCAATCCAGGAGGGGCTCGGAATAGAGCCGCTGCTCCTCCCCATTGAGAGGAGCCAGTTGAGGTGGCTCGAGCATTTATACCGGATGCCTCCTGGATGCCTTCCTCGGGAGGTGTTCCAGGCACGTTCCACCAGGGGAAGGCCCAGGGGACGGCCCAGGACATGCTGGAGGGACTATATCTCTCGGCTTTCCTGGGAACGCCTTGGGCTCCCCCCGGAGGAGCTTGAGGATGTGCCACGGAGATAAAAAAATGGAAATGTACATATATAAGCCGCACCGGGGTAAAAGCCGCAGATATCAACTGAACTGCTTAAATAGTTTAACTGAACATAACTGAACTGATTAGTTTCCGAATGGTGCCCGTAGCATAAAAGTGAAAGTGCTGATTAAAGAAATCTGAAAAGTTATTGATTGGTTTATTCGTTGTCCTCCTGCGCACTGAAACCACTGAAGTCATCTTCTTCAGTGTCGGAGTTGAACAGCCTCAGAAGAGCTTCGTCACATACCTTTTTTGTGTCGACATCAGTGTTGCTCTCCGTGAAAATTAGCACTTTCTTCTTTTATTTCCAATTTTGACTTCCCACCTGTCATTTTTTTTCACTTTCTGCTAAAGCGCCCCCTGGCGGGTAAAGAAAAATCCACAGAAAAGCCGCATCTCATTATAAGCCGCATGGTTCAAAGCATGGGAAAAAAGTAGCGGCTTATAGTCGGGAAAATATGGTAATTATCGTTACTTTGAAATGCCCAAAATGTGCTTTGTAGGTTATTGAATATGAAGCTACTGTCGAACTTTCTCATCTTGCCATGTATGTATTTAAAACCCATTTTTGGTGGTTTTATATGTGAAGAAATTAACAGCATTTTGTGGAGAATCAAGTCCTGTCACACCTGTGATATAAACACGTAGCGTATGATGCATTTTCTTCTGGTATAGTGACTTTGTATTGGGATGAAGGGTGTAAAATTTATAGAGTGCTACTGCGCAAAACTAAATTTATATATTTAGTGATTTCCTGACCATCTTTGGCTGAACGTTTAATGCTTTATACCCATGGTTCTCATGCTGTGTTACCCATAGTGGTACCTGGTGTGTCTTCAACGGTGCTAAGGAGACATTTTGGTATTAATTATTGGCAAACAACAAACAAATTAAATGATGTAAAGCTACTAAAAACAGCCAAAAAAGTATTTTTTAAGCACTTTGATCTTTGATTTATCAGAAACCTCTTAAAGAAGAAGTGCAGGGCTGAAAATTCTAAGAACTCTGTGTACATACTGAAGCTGTCGTGGTGAATGTGGATCTAGGCATGGTGTCCTAATCAATTTAGTGGTTTACCATTTTCAAGTTTAAACAGCCAGCAGGAATTGCGGATGTGCTCATTGATTAGGTTAACTCTAAAGAGTGATACATGCTAATAACAGTCTATTTGTCAGAGTCTGAGTCTGTGTGTGTGTTGGTGTGTGTGCTTGTGTGTGTGTGTGTTTTGGTGTACTTGTCTACATAACCATTCAGTGTTTCTCAGTTGGTGCTGGAGCTCTCAGGTGCGCTGGATGACAGGTGTCTCCTATCTGCTGATTGCTTGGAGGAGTACTTAAGCGGGAGGCTGCCAGCACTTCGATGCCTGATTGTTTGCCTTAGTGGTAACAAGCTCAGCCTCTACTGATGTTTTGCTTCATTTTTGAACTTCGAGTAACTTTGTATTTTGTTCCCATGCTGGTTTTTACCTGAGGCTTTGTTTACCTTGCTGAGTTCTGACTTCGTTCCAGAGTTTCTCTAAGCATCTGGATTATCAACTACTAAGTTAAGGATCTATCTTCCTGTGGATATCTCTCTCTACCGTTTGTACCTTTCGAACACAGACCAAGCTGGCGGCTTCCCATTTCCTCCAACTCCATGACCCAAGCATCAGCGTACCCTGTCCCTCCCTCCATCTCAAACATTGGCACCTGAGCTCCATTTGGCTGGCACCAGTATCACAACAAAGAAGACAACTGAACGATCTTCCTTCGCAAGTTAAGACTCAGAATCTCTCTACCCCTGGTGGTTCAAGCTACAACAATTTAGTAAGCCATTTCTCAGATCTAAGTAATCAGTTACTTCATATTATTTGTTTGTTCACCAGTTCATTCTTCTTCCTTCCCGTACAGTTGGTGTTTCCAGTCCTCATCCCAGATTACTTTGCTGACAATAAAATCCGTAAAACTTTCTCTTCTGAGTGTTCTCTGTATGTGGGTCAGATCTATACCGAAAATGACACTATTTCTTTGAATTTTGTACTTTCATACATTGTTGCAACTTTTTAATTGGAATTCAGACCTCAGCTGTACTGGTAATTGATCTAAGTCTATATTATGTTGTAAAACTGTTTGTTATGTTGGAACTGGGAAAACCTGGTGTTTACTGATGAGTTACTCATAAGTAGTTTGAGAACCACTGCACTATACGTAAGCTGGAGCCACTTCAAGCACTCAGTATGTCCAGATTGCAATGTTTTTAGACAGATGTCTGATCCACACGAAAAAGACAATTAGGAAGGTTTATAAAGTTTTTTGAATACAAAAAAAGAGTATTAATTACACCAAGAAAGCTTGGTAAGATTCACAGAAAAGCATAAATCTCTAGGAGAATGAAGGAGGGCGAGACATTACCACAGTAGTTGACAATCTGGTGTCGAATGACTGACACGTAGCTCCTTAAATGTTTCACCTGATAAGGCAGATGAAATGCAGGTTTTCCAGGTGCACGCTACTCAGCCCCCTCTGAAGCTCCATGGAATAACGCCACACTGACAACACAACCCACAACCCTGGCAGAGCAGAGTGAATCTGTATTGGTACAAACCGAGTGTCTGCATAGCATACAATGAGATAAAGTAGTTTGATATCGGGTCATTACAGTGGCATTCGGGTAGTTCTTTCTGTAGCAGTACTGAAGATGTGAAGTATATATGGCATCTCAGAATTGTCATGGCCAAAATATTTTGACATGTTAAAAAGATCTATGGCTGCCTGGCTTCAATGGAGATTAATTTGTGTGTGCTACATTAAACACACATGCAACAGTGTTGGAATGTTATACCTGAAAGTCTTTAGAGTTGATCAATGAAACAGTTTTTTGTTTATTTTTCCACTGTTTCTTCCACCATTATTGTCTCCCACTGTCTTCATTCTATTTTTGAAGATGTTGATAGTTGTCTGCTATTTCTTGACTAAAACAAACTACTGTTACATTTTATTTGTACTCAGAAGTCAGAATTTCCAAGTTCCACATTTGAAAACTCAATTTGGACCACCCTTGAGGTGGATTTCCTAGTGGGAAAACTCCAAGGGTTCTTACTAACCCCGAATCAAAATCCAACATGGCTGCCCTGTGTATAACAAAACTGCTGCGATAAAATGTGTATTTTTATGTTTGACAGTTTATACCTGATTAAAACAATTAGACAGAACTTCTATTATGTTGCTGTTGGGTTTTGATTCATAAAATACTGAGTAATAATTATTATAGGCCATGGGTCTGCAACCTTTACAATCCATAGAGCAATTTTTGCCCCTGGTTCAGCTAATGTTACATAACCTTTAGAAAGACCACTTATAATTTTTGATAAATATCTACAATAGGTATTTGTTGTTATTTTTAAAGGACCAATTTTTTTATTTTTAGGTTTAATAATAAAGAAAAATATGAAACCTTAGCAAAAAAAAAAAAGGATGGATGCTTTTTTTTTTAAGAACATGTTGGTATTTTTGGAAAATAATAGTGAAAATAATAGAAACATCATAGAAGCACATACAGTCATATGCAATAAATTAAAATATGTTTTCTGATGAGGAGGTTTGTCACTTTTAATGTACCTTTTGAGAATAACAGCCTTTAAGCAGGTTTTAAACATACTTTTGATTAAACCCACTTTTCTGTAATAAATCGGTCTGATGTAATATTTTAATCTTAAATGCTGTGTTTTATTAACTGTAAGAAAAGCCTCACAATTAACAGAAAAAAAGGTTTGAAAACATCATACTGTGTGTAATTAATCTATATAATGTGTTTTGCTAAGTGAATAAATTAACTTTTCAATAATATTCTAATTTATGGAAGAGGTCTGTAGCAATTATTTCATGACAAAACAGCTAAAACATGCATTTGTTATTGTCGTTCCAAGGTTCAATAAGAAAGGCAGCTTATTTAACCATTGCTCTATTTACCACTAAAGCAACCCTGAAAGTAACCCCCAGTTAGTGTTGGGCAGATTGTACACCAGTCAGTTTGCTTTGGTTTAGTACATGAAATCATTTATTTATTTTGGGCTGAAATGAGAGTGACAGATATTTTTGTGTATGTGTCCGACAGCACAGTGGTTAACCATCTAACTAGGGTGACAAGAGAGTGCTCAGAGGGACAGGGCAGCAGGGCCTCTCTCTGTCTGATTCAATTTTACTGATGCTTGTTTGTGAACAAATAAACACAAGGTACGCTGGGGGATATTGTACATAGTTATCTGCTTGATATTCTTCATAGGCACAAATTGTAGTAGTACACATGAACAGTCCGAAGGTTTCAGAGTGCTGACAGTTGTTTGTTGCTGTTGTTATGCTTTGAAAGTGTAGAATAGTCACCAGGAAAATACTAAATAGAGTTATGGGTTATTATGACGTTATGCTTTTTTAGTAAGACAAATGACTCCTGCTGCATCTTTTGGGTAATGCACATATTCAAATTCAAACGTCAAACCCTTGTATGTGCTATTGGTGTTTCTTCTATTTGTGCCATCTCAATTTAGAGGACACACTAATTCATTCTAACAGTATAAGAAATGTAAATGTGGTTTTCTGGGGCGATCCTAATGATTTTCATGGAAACGTTCTCACTAGCAGGCTTTTTACTCCAAATAGTCAGGCTGGATCAGAATCAGCTTTATGTGCCAGGTTTGTGCACACAAACAAGGAATTTGGCTTCAGTCAACAAGATTGCTTGGGGCCATAAACCTGGAGTCATCACTTTATGAGAATTAGAAGACATCTTTTATCATCATCTGACACAGAGACAGAGAGCAGACATGGCTGCTAGATAGCCATCAGTAGGTGTAAGTGATACTGCTGAACCCACAGTATATCGTCTCATATGCAGGTCATCCTAGTGGCCTGCAAGTGATGACAAACATGATGTCTTATGACCCCAGAAAACGATCTGAAAAATAATGCAGTTTTCCCAGTGCAAGGTACTTTTCATTCCTCAAGGGGCAGCCTCATAGCAGGACCAGACAAACACCATGTGTGCTGGCTCTCTCTTCCTGACTTATGTTTGAGCAACTACAAATATTAATGTGAGCTGCAGATGATCTGAGGTCACTTTGTATTTGTATTTATGTATGTGTGTTTGTTTTGAGTTTTTTGGCAGTAAGAGGGACCACTCAAACTTTCAAAGGGCTATAAAGTCGAGCATCCGCAGTGCAGAAGGTTTGATGTGAAAATTAAACATCCCATTAAGTTGAAAGAAGTGCAATAACACTGCAGCTGGCCCTCACACACAGACAAGCTGATGTATGGACTGTTAAAAAGTCAGTTCAGGTACTTATTTCAATTATTCTGAAAGTATACAGAGTTTAAGAACAAATCTCAATGGTAAATGCTGTTTATGAGGTCTGGTTTGGACATTGGTTTTAATTCAAAGCAAGCTGTTAGTCACTCACACAAGATGGATTTGCTCAAAAAGATAATGGAGAAGTTCATAGATGAGGCTCATAATGGGCTTCACTGGTTTAAAAGTGACAGTGCAGAAGTCCAGACCAGTTTAAGATAACAAAGATGAAATGTTTGCTTTTGTGCCAAGGTTAAGCATGATAGGCAATTAAACAAGAAATTCCCTGCTTGGAAGGCAAAGTTATGATTATTTCTTCCCCACCAAATCTAAAACCCCTAAAAGTGCACATATTTAATCATACCAAAACCACTGTTGTTGGAAATCTGGAATGACCAAAGTTACAGTTAAGCCCAAACCTATTCCTAAACTTTGCAGATTTAGATTTAAAATTATTTACATTAAACCAAGATGTCTGTTTGTGATAGAAAATGAGTCAGGCATCTCTCAGAAAATAATAAAACAATGTAAAAGGAGTACAGAGTTTATAAACAGAATTATCTATTTTTTACATTTTGTTTTGAAATGCCATGTCAGAAATTATTAATGCCTTTCTCAACCATTAAGGGAAACATTTGTATTCGCAATCAAACCCTTTGTTTAATTGTTGACCAGCTTTTTGCATATTTCCACTGACAATTTATTTATGGTGATGAGAACCCTCAGCTGCTCCAAAATATTGGCATTACTACTAGTAAGAAGAAACATGTTCGTTGTCAGGGTTCTGGGTTTAGTGTGTGTGTTGTGCTTTTTTTGTGACTTTGTTTTCAGTTTCCAGATGGTTCTGGAGGTTCTCAGGTGTGCTGGGTGACAGGTGCGACTAATCTGCTGATTGCTGTGAGAAGTATTTAAGAAGGAGGATGGCAGCACTTCGATGCCAGAGTGTTTGCCTTCAGTGGTAACAAACTCAGCCACTACTAAGCTATTGTCACGGTTTGCCAGCAAAACAGAGACTCTTGAACACAAACTAGAAAAACATAAAGCAAAAGCATAACCAGATCCAAAAACCAAACTTGACAAAACATGAACAAGATGACAAAACAAAAGCATGACCAGGAAAATAAACAGAAACATGATTAAAAACTTGAACAGTGAAAAACATAAGGAAAAAACCTGAAACCAAAAACCAAACAACCCCAAATCATGACAGCTATGCCTCATTCCTTGTCTCTATGTTGACTTTGTGTGTGATCTTTCACAGGTAGAAACCTGAACCTTGGATTATCTTCGTTGAACATTGTTTTCAGCTCCAGAAGTTTCTGGACGATCAAGTTTACCTAGGTTTGGTGGATTTCGTTTGGATTTCGTTTCCAAGGATCAAGCTGGCAGCTTCCTGTTATTCTCCGACTCCAGAACCAAGGCAGAAGCGTACCCTGTCCATCCTCCATCGCAAGTACCTGAACATTGAACTAATTCCTGAACTCACCAGTACTCACTCTTCAGCTCAAGCAAGACCATCTGGATTACCCCGCCTCGCACACCTGTGTCCCGACTCCCTCTACCCCTGGCGACCTGACGGCATTTGTTTAGTAAGCCATTTTCCTTATTACAGAAATGACCTTACGTTATTTTCCGCAATATATCAGTTCCCTGTTTCACCAGTTCTCTTCCCCTCTCCTCATTCAGTTGGCGAATTTACCCGTTCATGTCCCAGACTCACTGGTTGTAAATAAACACCATTCACTTATTCAGTTGTTTCCTCTGAGTGTTCTTCTGCATGTGGGTCAGATCTATTACGAAGAAAATGACATTGATAAAATGAAAAAGTTACTCAAAAACTGAATAAACCAGGGGTGTGAGGGCCTTTTTGAGGGCCAGTACAAGCTGGTCATTAAACCTAAGCATTTGCAGTCAGACCCTCTATTAAAAGCAATAAAAACAATGCAATACAATTTACATGCTCAAAACCTAGCTTTAAACAGCGGTAAAATAATAAATTGGACAGCATTGATTGTGTCCCACTTACCTGCCAGTGATGTTCAGATAACTAGCTATCTATAGCTATCTAGCTATCTTTCTTGACATCAAGAAATATTTTGTACCAAATGAAATGTCTGAAGTTAAGCTTTAACATGCTTCTCCACAACTTAATTAAACAAGTGTAAGAAAGCTACTTTAATTTTCTGACAATATCACCCAAAACATGCACAGGTTTGTGATTTGTTTCTAAATATCTGACGCAGGACATTCAACCACTTTCTGTGCTAAATTTATGTCTAATACTCATAATGTTCTCATAGAGTTCACTAAAGTGCTACGCTAATGCAAGCACGTGTCATCTCCGTTTTAATATGACTTGTTAGTAATTGTACTTAACATAATTCAATGCTGATCCAGCTAATTGTGTGATTATAAAACCTAAGAAAAGATATTCCCTAGCTTCATAAACATAGTGCTTTACTTTGAACAGCATAAAATCTATTGATTATTCTGGTAGCTGTGTGATATCAGACAACCAGGGAGTTGCCACAGCCAATACAGTCTCGCTTAAACTGTGAACATCATTGTAAAAGATGGAAATTGGTGTTGTCATGGAAAACAAAGTTTAGCTAGATCAATAAAAAAAAATGTTCAGGGCCTATAATGCAGTTTTGTCAGCCATAGCTTGGTCAAGCTTCAAGCTACCTGACTGACACCATCATTGTGGCTGACATAAAATCATAAACATTACACTAGTAACCAGTATCATAAATTAACGCATACTGATACTGCTCAGTAAATAGGACTCGAATTTGCTTAGGACTGGATGGGGAAATCAAGAAATCAAAACCATTTACGAGATTGCTAGCGCAAAGACATATGTTAATTATGTTAAAGTTACTAAGCATACTTTGGATTTAAATCAAATCTTAAAGACACATATAAGAATACAGGAAAGTTAGCTAAAAATGATTAATCAATGATTAATCACTCTGGTTTTAGCTATCACTTTGGAATTTGGTCCGTCTGTCATTCTAGAAACAGATCTGACCTACATGCAGAAATGCATGTGAGATACTCCCAGACACCGACATTTAGATTGTTGTTATTTTTATTAACTTTTTTTCAGTTTTAAGATTTTTTTCTATGAAATCTTTAAATATCTGGTCTAAAACTGTTCTGAATGTGTTCTGCAACTAAAACTTTTTTAAATGTCAAGGCCTAATTGTTATAAGTTTTTATGAGCCTTTACCTCTGTCCATCATGATGAAGGGCTTTGTTGTCAGCTTACAGCTGGTGTAGTTTTATTTATTTACAACAAAGTAAAGGTCATCTGTTTGTTGTAATTATGAATCTGAGAATATTATTTAATATTAATATTTTAATATTTTATCAAATAATATTTCGGTCTGTTAATGGTTGTCCTGTGAATACCAGTCCAGTAAGGCGATGGTATTAGGACAAAATAGAAAGGTGTGAGACGAGCTCTGACATTATTGAACCTCATAAACTCTGCACACACATGGAATGAATTCACACAATTTCTTAAAATACAAGAATTTATTAACAAAAATAAGTCAACTCAAAGTCAAACATACTTCAATCAACAAACTCTTTACTATGCTAAAACAATCCAACTAAACTACCAAGCAGAATTAAAGAATAACGAAGACTAATGGGCTATGTACAATATAAACAAGTTGATTAAAGGTGATTGGAAATTATGACCAAAAGAGTGATGCAACATTACCTGCAATGTTTGTGTTTGAGAACCAAGAATTATCTTGAACAATCTGGAAGTGAAGTGAAGTTAGTCTTGGAACTAACTTAGGCAATAATCAGCAAACGCTTAGACAACCATTCACAATGCAAGATCAGATAAAATATTCGTTCGTTCGTTCGTTCGTCGTCTTCCGCTTATCCAGGACCGGGTCGCGGGGGCAGCAGACTCAGCAGAGACGCCCAGATGTCCCTCTCTCCAGACACCTCCTCCAGCTCCTCCAGGGGGAGCCCAAGGCGTTCCCAGGCCAGCCGAGAGACATAGTCCCTCCAGCGTGTCCTGGGCCGTCCCCTGGGCCTCCTCCCGGTGGGACGTGCCTGGAACACCTCACAAGGAAGGCGTCCAGGAGGCATCCGGTATAGATGCCTGAGCCACCTCAACTGGCTCCTCTCGATGTGGAGGAGCAGCGGCTCTACTCCGAGCTCCTCCCGGATGGCCGAGCTCCTCACCCTATCTCTAAGGGAGTGCCCGGCCACCCTACGGAGGAAGCTCATTTCAGCCGCTTGTATCAGTGATCTCGTTCTTTCGGTCATGACCCAAAGTTCATGGCCATAGGTGAGGGTAGGAACGTAGACCGACCAGTAAATTGAGAGCTTTGCTTTTCGGCTCAGCTCTCTCTTCACCACAATGGACCGGCACAGCGCCCCCATTACTGTGGCAGCGGCACCGATCCGTCTGTCGATCTCCCGCTCCATTCTTCCCTCACTCGTGAACAAGACCCCGAGATACTTAAACTCCTCCACTTGAGGCAGGAACTTCCCTCCAACCTGAAGAGGACAAGCCACCCTTTTCCGGTCGAGTACCATGGCCTCGGACTTGGAGGAGCTGATCCTCATCCCAGCCGCTTCACACTCGGCTGCGAACCGCCACAGCGCATGCTGTAGGTCTTGGCAAGAGGGGGCCAGCAGGACCACGTCATCCGCAAAAAGAAGAGACGAAATCCACTGGTCCCCAAACCAGACCCCTCCGGCCCTTGGCTGCGTCTAGAAATCCTGTCCATAAAAGTTATGAACAGGACCGGCGACAAAGGGCAGCCCTGCCGGAGTCCAACATGCACTGGGAACAGGTCCGACTTAGTGCCGGCAATGCGGACCAAACTCCTGCTCCGCTCGTACAGGGACCGGATGGCCCCTAATAAAGGGCCCCCAATTCCATAATCCTGGAGCACCTCCCACAGGGCATCACGAGGGACACAGTCGAATGCCTTCTCCAGGTCCACAAAACACATGTGAACCGGTTGGGCAAACTCCCATGAACCCTCGAGCACCCTGTAGAGGGTATAGAGCTGGTCCAGTGTTCCATGGCTGGGACGAAAACCACACTGTTCCTCCTGAAGCCGAGGTTCGACTATCGGTCGGACTCTCCTCTCCAATACCCTGGCGTAGGCCTTACCAGGGAGGCTGAGGAGTGTGATCCCCCTGTAGTTGGAACACACCCTCCGGTCCCCCTTCTTATAAAGGGGGACCACCACCCCAGTCTGCCAGTCCAGAGGCACTGTCCCCGACCGCCACGCAATGTTGAAGAGGCGTGTCAACCATGACAGCCCTACAACATCCAGACACTTGAGGTACTCAGGGCGGATCTCATCCACCCCCGAAGCCTTGCCACCGCGGAGCTTTTTGACTACCTCGGTGACTTCAGCCTGGGTGATGAAAGAGTCCAACCCTGAGTCCCCAGCCTCTGTTTCCACCACGGAATGCGTGATGGCAGGATTGAGGAGATCCTCGAAGTACTCCTTCCACCGCCCGATAATGTCCTCAGTCGAGGTCAGCAGTCTCCTGCCCCCACTATAAACAGTGTTGGCAAAGCACTGCTTCCCCCTCCCGAGGCGCCGGATGGTTTGCCAGAATCGCTTCGAGGCCAACCGGTAGTCCTTCTCCATGGCCTCACCGAACTCTTCCCAGGCCCGAGGTTTTGCCTCTGCCACAGCCCGGGCCACAGCACGCTTGGCCTCACGGTACCCGTCAGCTGCCTCAGGAGTCCCACAAGCCAACCACAGCCGATAGGACTCCTTCTTCAGCTTAACAGCATCCCTTACTGCCGGTGTCCACCACCGGGTTCTGGGATTGCCGCCACGACAGGCACCGCAGACCTTACGGCCGCAGCTATGGGCAGCAGCATCGACAATAGATGCAGAGAACATGGTCCACTCGGACTCTATGTCTCCAACATCCCCCGGGATCTGGTCGAAGCTCTCCCGGAGGTGGGAGTTGAATACATCCCTGGCCGAGGGCTCCGCCAGGCGTTCCCAGCAGACCCTCACTATGCGCTTGGGCCTGCCAAGTCTGTCTGGCTTTCTCTTCCTCCAGCGGATCCAACTCACCACCAGGTGATGATCAGTGGACAGCTCAGCCCCTCTCTTCACCCGAGTGTCCAAAACATGCGGCCGAAGGTCTGATGATACGACAACAAAGTCGATCATCGACCTCCTGCCTAGGGTGTCTTGGTGCCAAGTGCACTGATGGACACCCTTATGTTTGAACATGGTGTTCGTCATGGACAATCCGTGACTAGCACAGAAGTCCAATAACAAAACACCACTCGGATTCAGATCGGGGAGGCCATTCCTCCCGATCACGCCTCTCCAGGTGTCACTGTCGTTCCCCACGTAGGCGTTGAAGTCCCCCAGCAGAATAATGGAGTCCCCGGGAGGGGCACTATCCAGCACCCCCGTCAGGGACGCCAAGAAGGCAGGGTACTCTGCACTACCACTCGGCCCGTAGGCTGAAATGATAAAATATTATTTTAATAAAATAATGTTTTAAATAATGATCTGCTGAATAAAACCAACCTTCTGGATGACCATTTCTCAACGGTGTCTAATTAGCTGCCTTTAGTTATTGGAATAATATTCGAAGAAATATTATTAAGGGAGTATTTTGGAAAAGAGCCAAATCTTTCTGGAGAAATGGGACTTAATGGTGTTTACTTAATTATCAAATTTAGTAAATGATGTTTAGGAACTATTATTCACTAGCTTGAAAACCAACTACCTTTCTTTTGAATACTCTTTAGTAGCAAGCACGTGTTCTTACTGGTTAGCAGTTAAGCTAACAAAGAAGCGGATAGCTTAGCACCAGAATCAACACATACCTTTAAAATACCAGGGTTAATAAAAGGGTTAAAATACATAAGCGCAGACGGCGCATTATGAGCAATGTTCTGTTTAAAATCACCCTTTAAATAAAGTTGATCTTAACCTTAAAACATACAAAGAACACAAACCGGCACGTGTGTTGCAGATAGCCTGCTAGCACTAAGATAGCTGAGTTTCACACAAACTTCATAAAATGAAAAACGTTTAGATCATTTCATCTTAAATCTGTCTCTGCCCAAAACACCTAACCTCATGAACCATGGTGAGGAAACGTTGCCCAAGGGGCGAAGCTTGAAGAAACGTCCACAGTCAACAAGCGGTTAGCTTTCAGCTAACCTCGGGGGTTGAAGGTGCGTTTGCTCTGTGAACAAAAGGGTTAGCTCCTGAGCTGTAGCTGGGCGGCTCGTTCTGTCCGCTGCGGTCTCTGCTGTCTTCCTTCCAGACTGGGAGACCGCGTCTTTGCAGGGGCTTCTCTCGAATACCGTTTGCGTCTGCGGGGGCTCGGAGAGACAGTCAAGCAATGCTTGTACCTTAATTACCCGCGTTCATGAATTAAAATACCGGATACACAGACAGTATTTCATCCATCCGTATGGCTTCCTTGGATCCAGTTGAAGAGTTTATGTCTTTTTGCCAGCAAAAGACATCAGCGCGCAGGGCCTCCCCTGACCGGTCCTTCTCAAAGGCCGTGTGGAAAGAGGGCGGATGTAGCAACAGCTGTGCTTTTATTTGGGTAGCGGCGTCACAGGAAGTCCACAGTTATCCCGTTTCCTGGCTGTGCCGGAACAAGGTTAATGCACTTTATTTTGAAAGTTCCAGAAAAGTCCGTACCGGAGTTTAATGTTTAAATCCATGGCTGTGGGTCCCAACATGTTTATGTTTATGTTTCCTGTGACAGTAGAATTACTAATCAACTTAAAATTGTGTAATCTGTGTTTTGGCAAATAATAAGTAGACCAGATAAAGAATCGAACAATCTAACAAAAATCTAGACTGAAATCTCAATTTTTTCACTATGAAATTCTAACAGTACTGTTTTGAGCTCATACACTCAGTTAAACAAGGAGAAAAATGATTGAAAGAGCCACCACATACCCAGATTAAAAACAAAATTCAACCTCCTCCCCTCTCCATACCTGACACCTCTGTGGCTTTGGTAGATCCCTGCCAGAGGGGACTAAAGGGACTAAAGCCCAGTGGTGGACAGGGTAAGCCATGAACACTTGTGGGGTCAATTTCACATGTGACCGGTGTTTCGTATTTAATGAGAAGTGCTGTCGCTTCTCATCAGTGCAGTCAGGGAAGAGCAGAAGGAGGGAAGGAAGGAGAATATATGAGAGAGGTGAGGTTTGTGGTGGAATGTTGTTTAGGAAGACTATTTAAATGTCAGAAAAATGTAGTTAAAACAAATATGCAAGTGCTCCAATATGCATGATCCAATCTCTTCTTTCGTATTTCTCTCCTTACCCAAACTTCCCTGATCCTCCTCCCTCCAGGAGGCCTGGCTTGGGCTGTACCCTCATTAGGTCATGTGTACTCAATCCTGTTGTTCCTGCGTCCCTTAATTTCTACTGTTATGAGGACAAAGGGAGGTACAAAGCGCATCACAGCCCCGGGTCCTTGCACTCGACCTCATTCGCTCATTACTTTCGCTATGGAAATTCCCTCCCCCAGTCACCTCTAGACGACCTGTCCCACAGTGTGTACAGATAAATGGATTTTTTGATGTTGGCTGAGAAATGATGAAAGCAACATGTAACTGTGTTTTATGTTTGTGCTTGTGCAAAGGGGTGGAATCTCTTCTGCTGGACTCTGTGACCAGTCTGCTGTGAGACTTCATTATTATTTTAATGTTTGCTGCTGACCTAAAGCTTTATAAATACAACCTTAGATGAATTACAACCATTGACATAGCACTTCCTTATTTGAAAAAATTATAAACCAGAATGCAGAAGCATTCCACCCTATCATTCAGCAGCTTGTAAAACTACATTTGGCAGCCAACATCTCCATTATCTTCTGTAAGGCTTTATGAAAGTCTCATGTTTTGAGGCCCACTCATTTTAGTGTAGTTCAGTTATGTTTGCAGGTATGTGTTCATGTACAGCACTCCAGGACTGGAGAAACAATGTGGCGGACTAGATGTGGACAGTTTGCATTTTTTCTTCTTCTTTCTGAGATTTTTTTCAAATGATAATAATGAAACAAGGGCTTCATACATCTCAAACCAATATTTTCTGTTCAGTTTATACCAGTTCAAGTTTGATGAGGCTTATTATTTCAGATTTGAAAATTAGATGATTCCTTTTAGTTTATCACCAATAGGAAGCTCTGAAGCAGCCTTAGCATTGTTAGCGGCTAACATTTAGCTAGTTCTAGTAATTTGTGCTTGTATCTTGACAGTCACTCTTCAACCATTTTTTCCTATTGTGTACCCAAAATGCTGCCACACAGATGACTTTAACATGGTGACGCTTTTGTAACCGAGTGTTGAAGTGCCTGAAAAGCGACTTGTCAACACAACAGTGGAATCCAAGAACTGATTCCTTTCTTACTTCAAAAAAGAGTCTGAAGATGAATACAAATGGTCGGTAAGCTTAAACCAGTAACCTCCATATCTGGGGCTAAAAATAAAAGCTTACACTTCCTTCACCAGAAACAATCTCAAGCTGACAGCAACTGGATACGTCTTGAGAGACAGATTTGACATAGGCAAGGACCAGTGTGTCATTTTAATATTGCAGAACGCCATGCAAGAAGTTCATACCCCTAGTTTTAACTCTTCATTACTTGAGACTTAGCATTCAGTCTGGAATGATCTCTAAATTCACTGCAGAGTATCCAAAGAAAAAAATGATTTGGCCAGCATAGACAAATTTTAGAATTATTAATAAACCCACTAATTTAAAAATGAAAATAAATGAAACAACAGAGGACAAAAAAGGCCAACATTAGTTTAGGAAGTGGGAGGCTGGTGGGGCTGCAGTACCCCTCTATTAATGGATGAAATATACAGCACTCTTCACTCAACCAAAGTGTAACACCTAAGAAATAAAGCAGTAATGAAGAACATTGTTTTTGTAGGTGGGGAGGCTATTAATAATTTTGTTGGCTGTGGCATTGTAATAGAGAAGGACTGAAAACAAACAACAGCTAAAACTGAATCTTCACTTGCTTCTGTTCATGTTCAAGCTACAATTAATGTTGTAGCACCGTGAGCTGATAGGGGAAGCTAGAAAAGCTCAATTATGGAATGGCCATGTCATTGCTTTTCAAATGACAAGGATTAGATTGCCACTCTTCATCAGTAAAGCAATTATGTCAAAAGATGAGATAAATGCTTTCACTATGATAACCTTGAGTAAAAGTACCACAGTTTCACAGTATTTACACAAGAATTAAAAGCAAGAAATGTTTAACATGATCAAACTGCCTTTTGTAAAACAACACATTAATAAGCTCTACTGCTGATTATTATAGTTATAATAATTGTCTTTGTGCCATTTATTTTATTTTTTAATTTTGTACACAGCCTGTAGCAAATATGTTTAAAAAATCTGCTACATTTAGTAGTATTAAAGTGTTTATTCTGCAAAAACATTAGACTTTTTTCCATCCTGCTGTTAATAGAACACAAGTATAACAAGCTCATATTGTCAAAATGTCTGCTTAAGCTGCCAGGTTGAATTTGGTTGCTTAATAGACATGCAGCTCGTAGCTTCCTGAATGTAGTTTTAAAACAGTGTTACCTTAATAAGAGTCATGGGCCGCATTCCCTTAGTTTTCACACCATGACTGTTCATACGTTTTGTGACTGGAACTATTTCCAGGCAGCTGAATTTGTCGTTTTTGTAAACAAGGAAAATGTATAGCAGCCTTCTTTAAGCTAGCTAACTAATTAACAGCAACAGGTAGGTGGGGGCAACCGCTGCATTACTCCATGCTCCATTCAGTCTGCATTTTCATTAAAATGAATTTAAACAGAAAGGACAAGTATTGTAACTACAACATTTAAAAAATGCATACAATGATACTTGTAACCAATCCATGCCTAGCCATGAATTCTTCATACACCCATATGTAGTGACCATTGTGGGTGCAGCCCACAATTTCCAAAACATTGCTCTGGGTTTGTGACTCAAGACTAGACTCACAGTACACCAAGGATACATGAAACTGGCATCATCTGGTTTATATATGCTGGGAAAATCAGACATGAACTTCCAATAAGGTATATGTATATGTGTATATGTGGTAATCAGAGATGAACTGAAATGTTTGAGGTAACTGGCTCTATAAGTTAAACAGGAAATAAAGAGGTACATAAAATACACTCAGCAGAAAATCAATGACAAATGAAAAAATACAAATAGGAGATTATAGCAGAACATAGATACAATTTAAAAATAAAAAAGGCATTTAAAACTAAAGAAATTCTGAAAGCTTATCTATGTTACTTGGTAAATGGACTGAATTTATGTAGCACTAGTCATACCAACAACTCAAGGCATTTACACTAGAGCCAGATTCACCCAGTTACACTCACAACACCAAATTTATACATTGATACTGTCATAATCTGCCTGTATTTGGGGTTTTGAGTTTAAGTACTTTCTCTGCACTGCCATGATTCTTCACTTGTTTTATTTTGGTTCATTCAGGTTTATTAGATTGATTCCGGTGTTTAGGTGTTTGTTTCTTTCCTGGATTCCTATGTTAGATGTTTTACTTTGTATCTTATAGATCTGTTTTTCCCTGTTCATGTTATTTTGGTAATCTTATTGTTCACTTGTTTTTGTTCACTAAGAAGTTTTCTGTTACCTCCCTGCACTCCCTCCTAATCTGTGTTCATTAGTCACTCTCCCTCAGTTGCCATTCCTCTCTCTTCCACCACCTGTTCTTGATTCGCCTCTGATTAACTCCCTTGGTTCATTGGTCCATTCTTCACTCTCTCTCAGTGATTGTCATTGTTCCCCACTGGTTCCTCCTGAAAACTACCCTGATCATTACCTGCTACATGTCCGTTATTCATTCTGTGCCAGTCTGTGTATGTCCGTTTTTCAGTATTATTATTATTATAATTAAAGACCTCTGCAACTCACCATGTGGCTTCCAAGCGTTGTTCTGCACGTTGGTCCGACAAGAACACAACATTATATGACAGATACTCTTCCCTCTGAGTCGGTCAAACAGCCCTGTTGCAGTGGTGTTGATGGTGAACTTCTGCTTTATCTGCTTGTAACCTCTGACCTTAAAAGTTTTAAAGTCTCACCTGATGTCCGTTCGACAAGAGGCCTACCAAGGATAATATCCCTCCACTCCACCATTTGTTTTATAATTTTTCACCCTGAAGATATTAAATTGTGTTTCTCTTTATTGTTTTGGTTAGGTCAATGAAAAAGAAGAGAAAGCGGTTTCATTTTACCATAACTGCATGTGCTGGAACAGAAGCATGTGATTAATTTGTTGTTGTCTGAGTGCCAAGAAGAAGCCCAACAGGGGCGCCCGACACCGGCTAGCGGCCACAGGGAGTAAGCTGGCACACAACTGAGAACCCAGCCCTGGTCACCGAGAACCACCAACGTACTGGTGGACAGAGGCACCAGCCACCTGCAGGGAGTCTGACAGGGGAGAAATAGGCCCCACATTTGATACGTACACATACAAACACTCACACACCCAAAGTAATGACTCACAAGAATGGATGCCATACACTCAGACGCACTCACCATACACACCCTATCCTCTGAGGTCAAGGCACCGATACCTAAGAGGGGCAACCAGCCCGCTGACCCAGGAGATGTTCCCCTTCATCCAGGGGTGGAGACAGGCAGACCGCCCAAACCACGGTCCAGACAAGGGCAGGACATTGCCCGAATCCGAATGACCCCGGTCTGGACCCCTACACCCAGCCCCACCCCATCCACCAACAGGCCCCATCCAGAGACGGGGCCAAAAAAGCCCCAGCCATCACACAACAACTGTTATGGAATAATCTGGTCATTGTGATATATATAGTTGGTAAAGACTTTGAATAATATCCCATAAGCCTGTTAGTTTTTAATTTTATTTTTACTCTTTTCCTCTTCACGGTGTCTCAAAGCTCTGTTTTTTTTTTTTTGTCTTCTAAGCATAATTTTGGCTTAAAAGACCTCAAATTTACAAGATTAGGGTTTTATTGTTTCACAGTCTGATGTTTAAAAGTTTGGAATCTAGCTACCCCAGAAACTCAATACTGAAAACAAGTGGAAATGTTTTTTTCTAGAACAGAAACTACAAACCTTCAACAGCCTAACATGAGTGGATGCACTCAAACACACACAGAAAGGGCTCCCTCTGCTGAGCTTGATGTCCACAGCTCCCTCAAGCCCCCCTCATAAACGCTCAACTGAAGTTACAGATACCCACCTTTTGTACATCCCTGCCCATTTATCATCAGCTCTAGCATTTGTAATGTTTTTTTCTGCCAGGACCATCCACAAACAGTTGAATGAGAGGCAAATGGGTGCTATTCTAAAATCAGATTTTATAATAGTAATAAAATAATAATAATAAAACTTGTGTGTTTTTGTTTTTTTTGTCACACTTTAATGTTTAGGGTCATCAAACCAATTTTAACAGGAGACATTGATAACCTTAAAGGCAATTTTCAAAGGGGGAAATCTATCCAAACCAACCTGCCCTTTGTGAAAAATAGGCCCCTTGTTAAAACATGAACTCTAATTAACAGTTTTTACTTGCCACACCCACCCTTAATACTGTCAGACATGTAGAATAAACAGATTACTAAAACAGAAATATTCTGACAACATAAAGTAGTCCAAAGGATTAAAAAAACCATCGTGAACTATAAATAATTTGTAAAACATTTTCTGGACTTGTTTTTGAAGATCTAACATCAATTGTAGCAACACAGGCACAGTCAGTAGAAGGAAACAAGCACACCCCAACTAAGCCTGTGACCTAGCAGTTGCACACTGTCATTCTATTGGCTGATATGGTTGCTAGGAGATGATATGACTTTAATCTTAGAAAGAGCAGAAAGGATTTACGAGCAGGGAATAAACTTGAGAGCTCAGTTTGACCGAGCAGAGAGCAAGTTTACACGCATAGAGGATGAAGCAAGCAGAAGGTGATCAGAGCGCAGAAACAAAGATTTGAGAGAGAACAGTATATTTGAAAGAAAGCAGAAGTTTTGAGTCCAACATTACTAAGTTTGAGTCCAAGCAGAATGAAATCCTGCTGTCAAATTGAAAATATGTGCTCTTGATTTTGGCAGTAAATTTCCCCCATATTCCAGCCTTTCTTTAAAACCTTGCCTTCTAGTGAATTTTGACCCAGCTTGTGTTTAGGATTTGCCTCTGTGTTAAATACTTCTGCTTGGATTGGGTTATATTTCTGTATATTGACCTTGGACTGTATTAAAGGATTACTGCTTTTATGCCACTGTGTCGAGTCCTGCATTTGAGTACTCCTCCCTGTGCCTCATGACACTGCTTAAAAGTTATTTTAGAAAGAATCAATCTGACAAAAGAGTCTCATCAGAACACATATTCTAATTGATTGAATATGACTGTATATATATATATATATATATGTATATATATATATATATATATACTGTATAAATACCAACCGATTCAAAAACAGTCTTGCCAAAAAAGAATGCATCACAATAAAATACATGCCAGAAAAGACTGTGAAAAATAAACCTGGAAATATTACAGCATTAAAAAAGGTTGCTTTATTTTAGAACAACAAAAAAGCATTCCACACATTTCTTTTCCTCAGAGACAACCCTGGGACAGGTTTACCTGCAGTTCAGGGGATAAAGGTGGGGTTAAACCAGAGCCCAGCTTTTTGGGATGCCTTGCTTTTTAGTTATCCTTTCCTTCAAACATGTTACTTCATGAGACAGGTTTATCTCAATGTTGTGAACCTTTACACTATTTGACATTCTAACAGTCTATGATCATTCGTGGCCATGTTTTTTAAGTCTGTCATCAGAGGTCTACCAAACACTGAGAAAACAGAAACATTGGAAGACACGAGGCATGACATCATTTTAAGGGATGGACATGACTTAATGGGTTTTGCCTTGTTCTTTCTGTTGATTTTCATAGTTTGTTCCTGTGACGTGCTCTGTGCATTTTGGGTCAGTCTCTTATGCTGGTATTATTCCTTAGCTTTAGGTTTGCACCCTGCTTAGATGCAAAACAAAATGCATTTTACAAAATTCTTAAGATTACTAAGGCAACCAATTAGATTGATTAAAAGTTAGATTACTGACTCACAACCAGCCTTTAACCTGAACTTCCTCAGTCAAATTTGTTTCTTCTTACACACTAAGTACGTGTTTGTCTTGACTATATCATTGTGTACTTTTATCACAAAATATCTTCTGCACCAAATAACCTTATGTTGTAGCAAAGCAGGTTACACTGCCAAATTTACCAGGTAGGTCACACTAAAGGAGTTATCTTCAGAAATGTGAGTAACCAGTGACCATTCTACAGTGTAAATCAACTATACCCAGAAAATGAGTTATACAATCTTTATAGTCAAAATGAAGACTGAGAATGACCATAAGAGGAGTCATCTATACTTCTGCATGTAGTCAGTGGGATATGACAGAAATTATTCTTAGAGAATAAAAATGAATGAGATTATAAGTCCTGAGAAGTGATGTCTGCTATTTAGAAATTAAAATACTCTGATCACATCATAATTTTTACACACACAGAAGTAGAAAATAACTTAGCCTACATGCCCCACATTTACTGAACTTTATTACAGGTATTTTTAGTAGCCCAGTGTATGAATTGGAACGGTAACCAGCTCATTTGGCCGTAATTGCAATTAAAAAAAACATGAGTCAAACAGACGTCAGCAGGGACCATTATAGAAAATGTAATACCTACATCTATGAGATAGATTTGAATTTCTTTATTTCTTCTAATTTAATCTAAGAGTTAAATTGTAAACATTCTCCTGGTGCATGGTGGCGGCCACAGAAGACATAGCGAGTAAAGGTATGCCGTTCATTGGCCTGTTCTGTTTAGATAAAATGGAGGCAAGTGAAGTTTTAACTTTTTCATCTGAAGTTTAGGAAGCAAGTATATTCGTTTTGTTTGTTACCTGGATGGTTAGGCGGCCTGTCGGCAGGGCTCTATCTGACGCCGGAGGGGAGGAGAGAAGAGGTAAGCTGGACCAGCGCAGGTCCAACTCTCCACTCTGCACGCAGCCTGTCTCCGTTGAGAGACACACGAGGCGCGGCATGTATGTCCGTGCGTGAGGTGGGGTGGTAGTTATCGCTCACAATTTCTAAAACATCGGGCACTCGTATTATAGGCCTTTAAATTCAGAAAGGGTACCTGGGGCCCCACACTATACACTGTAAAAAAAAAAAGATCTCAGGAGGGCACTTTTTTGTCCATAGAATAAAAGGGCAGGTGCTCAAGCACCACCTAGTGTCTGTGTGCACGTCCCTGCCAGGCAATACTCAGAAATGGCAGGATTGGCGGCTTGGTATCAGCACATCACGCTGAGGTGGGTCTGCGTGCTGTGACAGAGACTGCCTGCTTGTACAGACTCGCCCCAAACTCAACAGGTGAGCTTCAGCTCTATCACTAATCTCCCAGAGGAATGCAGCTGAAATCAGATGAAAAATCTGCAATAAGAATAAAGATGGACGCAATGGCAGAGAAGACAAAAGTTCAGTTTACTTCTTTGATTACCTGCTGATCTGTTATCACTTTGTGTACTTGCATGAGGGATGCATCTACATCACATTTGTTCACTTTATGTTTGATCAATGCTCTTTTGTTTCCATGAGTTTTTTTGTTACCCTTAGTTATATCGATAAAATTGTTGTAGCAGTAGTTGCTGATTTTCTTGGCATTTTGTCAAAATTTGATAAAAAATATGGTTTATCAACAAAGACAAGAAGGAGAAATTTGATCCTGACACTATGGAGGCTTCTTGCCTGTTCCTCATCATGACACAGCTGAATAGGAGAACAAAGAGAAGCAGAGGAAGACGTTCAACAAACGAAACGGGGAAAAAGGATCAATGCAAATTGGATCTGATGTATTTTTAATGAGGCTTAAGTCAAAGAACAGGCTGTTGTTAGGACCAGGGAGTCAGGGAAGCAGAGACTAAGCAGTGCGGCCACTATTGATCTTACGGCTGGTGGAGGTACACTGGCACAATGGCTAAGCCAGATGGACCAGCACTGTTGTGAAACTGAGCAGCAGGACATTTGAGCTGCAAGGACCAAGGCTGCAGCTGAGACTCAACCAGCACTGAATCCGTGTTCAATTTGAATATACAGGTCCTTCTCAAAATATTAGCATATTGTGATAAAGTTCATTATTTTCCATAATGTCATGATGAAAATTTAACATTCATATATTTTAGATTCATTGCACACTAACTGAAATATTTCAGGTCTTTTATTGTCTTAATACGGATGATTGTGGCATACAGCTCATGAAAACCCAAAATTCCTATCTCACAAAATTAGCATATTTCATCCGACCAATAAAAGAAATTTTTTTTTAATACAAAAAATGTCAACCTTCAAATAATCATGTACAGTTATGCACTCAATACTTGGTCGGGAATCCTTTTGCAGAAATGACTGCTTCAATGCGGCGTGGCATGGAGGCAATCAGCCTGTGGCACTGCTGAGGTCTTATGGAGGCCCAGGATGCTTCGATAGCGGCCTTTAGCTCATCCAAAGTGTTGGGTCTTGAGTCTCTCAACGTTCTCTTCACAATATCCCACATATTCTCTATGGGGTTCAGGTCAGGAGAGCTGGCAGGCCAATTGAGCACAGTGATACCATGGTCAGTCCATGGTATCCATAAAACTTTTCAGCAGATGGAGGCATGAAGTGCTCCAAAATCTCCTGATAGCTAGCTGCATTGACCCTGCCCTTGATAAAACACAGTGGACCAACACCAGCAGCTGACACGGCACCCCAGACCATCACTGACTGTGGGTACTTGACACTGGACTTCTGGCATTTTGGCATTTCCTTCTCCCCAGTCTTCCTCCAGACTCTGGCACCTTGATTTCCGAATGACATGCAGAATTTGCTTTCATCCGAAAAAAGTACTTTGGACCACTGAGCAACAGTCCAGTGCTGCTTCTCTGTAGCCCAGGTCAGGTGCTTCTGCCGCTGTTTCTGGTTTAAAAGTGGCTTGACCTGGGGAACGCGGCACCTGTAGCCCATTTCCTGCACACGCCTGTGCACGGTGGCTCTGGATGTTTCTACTCCAGACTCTGTCCACTGCTTCCGCAGGTCCCCCAAGGTTTGGAATCGACCCTTCTCCACAATCTTCCTCAGGGTCCGGTCACCTCTTCTTGTTGTGCAGCGTTTTCTGCCACACTTTTTCCTTCCCACAGACTTCCCACTGAGGTGCCTTGATACAGCACTCTGGGAACAGCCTATTCGTTCAAAAATTTCTTTTTGTGTCTTACCCTCTTGCTTGAGGGTGTCAATAGTGGCCTTCTGGACAGCAGTCAGGTCGGCAGTCTTACCCATGATTGGGGTTTTGAGTGATGAACCAGGCTGGGAGTTTTAAAGGCCTCAGGAATCTTTTGCAGGTGTTTAGAGTTAACTCGTTGATTCAGATGATTAGGTTCATAGCTCGTTTAGAGACCCTTTTAATGATATGCTAATTTTGTGAGATAGGAATTTTGGGTTTTCATGAGCTGTATGCTAAAATCATCCGTATTAAGACAATAAAAGACGTGAAATATTTCAGTTAGTGTGCAATGAATCTAAAATATATGAATGTTAAATTTTCATCATGACATTATGGAAAATAATGAACTTTATCACAATATGCTAATATTTTGAGAAGGACCTGTAGACCTACAGCTGGTATTGATTTCACACAATACACAGTTGCAACATGTGTGGGTAATAAGACAATTCAAGTCAGAGTGAAGCAGACACATAAGCTGGAAAACCTAATAGCTGAGAGGAAATAGTAAACAGCTTCAAAGGCAAACTGCAATTATTAGCCCATTTCAAACTCTATCTGGGCAGGCTTGTGTTTTACAAATGGAGGAAAATGGACTTTAGATGTAAGGTGCTGGGAGCATCTCTGAAGATGAACTGACAGCACAACAGAAAGGAGCACATTAACAGTATACCTAAACTGAAACAAATTATGGTGTTTATCTGGGACACTTTCATCCCTTTTGTCATAGTACTGAAGACCTGACCCACATGCAGAGACACTCAGAGTCAACTAGCAGTTAAGATTGTTTATTTATCTAGCTTCAAGCTCAGAAGGACGGGCCCTGCCAAAGCTATATACTCGTCTAACCCTTCGGGCTCATCTACCAGGGCTAATTCATCTTTAATGATCTTATCCAAAGACTGAAAGAATGCTGCCTTTAATGCACTGACGTTGGAACCTGAGGCCGCAGCCCAAGTGCGGAAATCAATAGAAAACTCTGTTAGGGGGCGGTTCCGCTGTTTTAGTGCCCACAATCTACGGGCTGTGCTGGATTGGTCTGAAGTTACGTCAAATGTCCCTTTAAACTCCAATATAAAGTTATCACAGGTCACTCCGAAATGATTGCAGTCGGAGAACCTTGCCTCAACCCACCGGAGTACCCTTCCAGTTAACAACCCAAGAATATATGAAATTTTTCCCTCATCATGAGGGAAAGAATGGGGTGATTGATTAAACACCAGCGAACACTGGAGCAGGAAGCCGCGACAACTTCCCACTTCCCCAGAGAACGTCTCGGGGTTGGGGGAAGTGATGTTGCAGACATGCGGAAGACGCTGAGAAGGCGAAGGCTCGGTAGCCCCCTCAACTGGTGCGGCGGCCCGGGGACCACAAGCGTGCTGGAAGAGAGATGCAGTTGCTCTATCGGCTGGGCTGCCTGCCTTTGCTGCTCGAGGATGGTACGGAGAGTGGAGTCGTGAAACTGGATCTCCTGGCTTTGTTCGGCTAATCTCCTCTGGAGGGCCTCTGCTGGGTCTACTGATGGCCGACTTGACCCACATGCAGAGACACTCAGTCAACTACGAGTTTAGATTGTTTATTTATCTAGCTTCAAGCTCAGAAGGACGGGCCCAGAAGAACAGGAACGAGAACCGGCACACTGCAGTGAGAGGACAGGTACGTAACTGGACCCCAGAATTTTACCTGAAGGTCCAAGGGCTTACTAGTGGGCCGCTGGGAGGTTTACCAGGGAGAGGCTTGGAGCCAGGGACACGAGGGTGCGGTCCGCCAGCTGTTCGTAGGCACCGAGGCTGGAGGCCAGGTCAGAGGGCTCTGGAGGTGGACAAGTTTCGCTCACGCTGGGAAAGCTCACAGGAGAATTTGCAGATCACCAGCTGAAGTGATCCAGATTCGGGAGGGTGGCTCCGCACAGAATTTCAGATGTTCAGATAGGTCCAGGTCCGGTCTCAGCGGCTGCACCTGAGGAAGCAAGACAAGGGAAAATTAGTACTATTGTACTTGAGAATCAGGTCAATCTAAAGACGGAATCTTTAAGTTTTAAGAGGGCCAGACGCTGTACTGTGAGGACAAAACACTCAGGCAATGAAGTGCTGGCCATCCGTCCCTTTTAAACCTCCCGGCCGATCAGCTGATGAGCTACACCTGTCCTGCCTCGACCTCCTCCGGCCAGTGGCACCTAGTGGTGGAGAACAGTTAACAGCAGGCAGGTAACAACTCCAGACCCTGACACCTTTCCATCTCTTCTTTGCAGAAGAGTCAGCTTCCACATTCAGTCAAAAGATAAGTTGTGATGGTTGCTAAATAATGTGATTTAGAAGAGAAAAACGTTTTTATGACTGACAAATATTAAGATTAGCATAAAACAGTCAAAATAGTACAGAATGACCGAATTAATGACCAAATGAATGAATGAATGCTTCTAATCATTTTGCCGCTTTGCCAATTTAAACCACCATTTCATGCCCAGCTGCAAGGCATTTTTTTCCCTCCTACTCCCATTTCTTATCTGCCATGTAGTGCATATGTACTTAACCAGGTAATGTAATCATTATTGCCTGAAGATTTTATATCACTCTCCATTCTTATTGAGCGTGATTCTAATCCATATTTGAGTCAGTCCACTTTTTTAAAATAAGACAAATTGAAACCCCTCGAACCGCCACCGTAACGTGGTAGAGGGGTTTGAGTGCTTGAATGATCCTAGAGGCTATGTTGTCTGGGGCTTAAATGCCCCTGGTAGGGTCTCCCATGGCAAACAGGCTCTAGGTGATGGGTCAGACAAAGAGCGGTTAAAGAACCCCTCATGACGACTACAAAATCGAGGCACGTGACGTTGCCCGGTACGACGGGTCCCACCCTGGAGCCAGACCTCGGGTTGGGACTCGTAGGAGAGCGCCTGGTGTCCGGGTTGCTCCTCGCGGGACCCGGCCGGGCCAAGTCCGAACGAGAGACCCACCTGCGGGGGGAACCGTGAGGGACCAGTGCAAAGAAGATTGGGCGGTGGACGAAGGTGGAGACTTTGTCGGTCTGATCCCCGGATGCTTAGGCTGGCTCTAGGGACATGGAATGTCACCTCGCAGGGGGGGAAGGAGCCTGAGCTTGTGCGGGAGGACGAGAGATATCGACTAGAAATAGTCGGGCTCGCCTCCACGTACAGCGTGGGCTCTGGAACCCATCTCCTCGAGAGGAGCTGGACTCTCTTCTACTCTGGAGTGGCCCACGGGGAGAGGCAGCGGGCTGGGGTGGGTTTGCTTGTCGCCCCCCAGCTCAGTCGTCACGTGTTGGTGTTTACCCCAGTGGATGAGGGGCTCGCATCCCTGCGCCTTCGGGTTGGGGAGGGGTCTCTGACTATCATTTCAGTGGTAGTGCGGAGTACCCGGCCTTCTTGGTGTCCCTGTCGGGGGTGCTGGATAGTGCCCCTCCCGGGGACTCCATTATTCTGGTGGGGGACTTCAACGCCCACGTGGGAAATGACAGTGACACCTGGAGAGGCGTGATCGGGAGGAATGGCCTCCCCAATCTGAATCAGAGCGGTGTTTTGTTATTGGACTTCTGTGCTAGTAACGGATTGTCCATAATGAACACCAGGTTCAAACATAAGGGTGTCCATCAGTGCACTTGGCTCCAGGATACCCCAGGCAGGAGGTCAATGATTGACTTTGTTGTCATATCATCAGATCTTCGGCCGCATGTTTTGGACACTCGGGTGAAGAGAGGGGCTGAGCTGTCCACTGATCACCACCTGGTGGTGAGTTGGATCCGCTGGGGGAGGAGAAAGCCGGACAGACTTTGCAGGCCCAAGCGCATAGTGAGGGTCTGCTGGGAACGTCTGGCGGACCCCTTGGCCAGGGATGTATTCAACTCCCATCTCTGGGAGAGCTTTGACCAGATTCCGAGGGATGTTGGAGACATAGAGTCCGAGTGGACCATGTTCTCCGCATCTATTGTCGATGCTGTCGCCCGTAACTGCGGCCGTAAGGTCTGCGATGCCTGTCGCGGCGACAATCCCCGAACCCGGTGGTGGACACCGGCAGTAAGGGACGCTGTCAAGCTGAAGAAGGAGTCCTATCGGCTGTGATTGGCTTGTAGGACTGCTGAGACGGCTGCCACGGCCCGGGCGGTGGCAAAGTCAAAAACCCGGACCTGGGAGGAGTTCGGTGAGGCCATGGAGAAGGATTACCGGTTGGTCCCGAAGCGATTCTGGCACACCGTCCGGCGCCTCAGTAGGGGGAAGCAGTACTTCGCCAACACCGTTTACAGTTGGGTGGGGAGCTGCTAATCTCGACTGGGAACATTATCGGGCGGTGGAAGGAGTACTTCGAGGATCTCCTCAATCCTGCCATAACGCATTCCCTGGTGGAAACAGAGGCTGGGGACTCGGGGTTGGACTCTTTCATCACCCGGGCTGAAGTCACTGAGGTGGTTAAAAAGCTCCGCAGTGGCAGGGCTTTGGGGTTGGATGAGATCCGCCCTGAGTACCTCAAGTCTTTGGATGTTGTGGGGCTGTCATGGTTGACACGCCTTTTCAACATTGTGTGGCGGTCGGGGACCCTGCCTTTGGATTGGCAGACTGGGGTGGTGGTCCCCCTACATAAGAAGGATGACCGGAGGGTGTGTTCCAACTACAGGGGGATCACACTCCTCAGCCTCCCTGGTAAGGCCTATGCCAGGGTATTGGAGAGGAGAGTCCGGCCAATAGTCGAACCCCGGCTTCAGGAGGAGCAGTGTGGTTTTTGTCCCGGCCGTGGAACACAGGGTACTCGAGGGTTAATGGGAGTTTGCCCAACCGGTCCACATGTGTTTTGTGGACCTGGAGAAAGCATTCGACTGTGTCCCTCGTGATGCCCTGTGGGGGCTGCTCCAGGAGTATGGAATCGGGGGCCCTTTACTAGGGGCCAATCGGTCTCTGTACAAGCGGAGCAGGAGTTTGGTTCGCATTGCCGGCACTAAGTCGGACCTGTTCCCGGTGCATGTTGGACTGCGGCAGGGTTGCCCTTTGTCACCAGTCCTGTTCACGAAGATTTTGACTTTTTAAGGGTAACAGCTGATGATCAATCTCTTGAACGACGTTGTATTTTTAATAATATGCTAGCTTTATTTTTTTTCTCTCTCGCTACCTTTCTTGCATTTTGAAGCTCTACTTATATCTCCGGTCTTTAGATTTGGATGATAATTCTCGATGTCCAGGTTCATCAGTCCAGTAAAATAAAATATCTCCTGTAGTCACAGTTATATTCCAAAACCATATTTCAGAAGCACAGCTAATGTAGTGGTGTGTTTGTCCAATGATATTTATTGTTTGAAGCTTTGGAAAAAACTGCAAATGGTTCAGTTCCCAAGGCACAAGGTGTGGAACTAGATAGCTAGATTCTGCTTTGAACACTGTGGGAAATGCTACAGTTTTTCCCTACAGCTATCAGGTTTTGCAAGATTTAAGAAGATTAGTCACAAACAGAAAACTGTAGCAGTGAGACAAGTGTCTGGCCAGGTGTGATCAGAATTTTGATCAAGGCTCCAATTGAGCAGCCTAGCAGGATATCAGCACAGAGACGTAACGGGGGTGTAATGAGGACAGTAGCACTAAAGCACCTCAGGGTGGATTCTTGGCTCCAGGGAGGGTGTCACATCCTCCTTTAATCATTAAAGAAGCAGGAAGACCCCCTCCCAACCTGACCCCACCCTATAAACTACCATTACCATTTAACCTGCCTGGCCTGTGTCTTTCTATAGCCCCCAGCCATCGTAGCTCCTTAGCAAAGCAGCGGAGCCTTCCTCCCACCAATGGAGACAGACCAGTGGCTCCACAGTGCCTGAGAATCGATGTCTGCCCCCCAGCACCCTTAGCCCCAGGAATTCACTTCAGCTTAAATAAAAATGCACAATACATGCACAAAGCCATTTACCACCATAAAGTATGCACCTACATGTATGCATGCTAAAGCAAACACGGAATGGCCATATTTGGACACAAACAGGCCCACTGACCCTTGTAAAATGGTTGCATTAATGCAGCCTACTCCTTGTGCATCTCCACCTCTCCATCCGTTCCACAGACACAGACATCGACTGCTGAATCACAAGCCCTATACCCGAGTCAATAAAAACCCTGCACTGAATTGATTTAGCAGGGGGCTGCAAGGGGAAGCAGGGATGTGGGGAGAGAAGGGACAAGCAACAGGACTCTGAAATCCATACATAGATTTTTGACTTTCCGTGCCTCGTTCTGTCAGTCATCTCTTGCAGTGTGTTGAGAAACCAGGGGGATAGCTGACTCGACGGCAGCCTGCGTTATCTCTCCCCGGCTGATTACACAAGACGCTTGGTTTGTGTGCAATAAACATGGAAATAATTCAAGCAGATACAGCACCTTCTGCATTTCCTGGCAACTCTGTAAATACAAAATTACCCTTCTGCTCTCTATGTGTGCTAACAAGATAAAATGGGTCCTCATTTAGCCTTATTTCTAACAGTTTTATTTTATTTTATTTTTTTGGATGTTGTTCCTAACTATATATAGACAGGTTTGGTTGAGTGGCTACATTCTTGTTGCCATTTTCCATATTCTGATCAGTATACATCTGTTTATTTGAAAGGCTCTCTAGTCTTTCCCATTTTGAAGAGTGCCTAGGACAATGGGTCTCTGGGTCATGTCATATTTACACACCAGGAGAAATGCATTATGCAAAATGCATTATTATCAAATGAAAAAGTAAATTCCAAATTAAAAGTGCTTCAGTTTAATTTATTTGATAAGAGTTGTCAGAGGTGTTGGTAATTGTGCCAAAGATGTCTGAATGAAAAACCTCAGACATCTGTTTCATTATATAGATTAATTACACACAGACCGATGTTTTAAAGCCTTTATTTTTCACTGACATCTAATGAAAACATGACATTTATGATTAGAATATTACATCAGACCATTATGAGATCACAAGGTTATTTTGAAAAAGTACTTTTAATCTGACAACCGAGCCTCATGAGGATGCATATTCATGCTTATTGACTATGACTGTATTTCCTAATGTGGGATTAATTTTTAACCTCACAAAAAATATACTGAAAACAATGACTGGATTTTTCTAAATTGACATTGACACTTTTTCTGCAATAAAATATTAATTTATCCTGAACTTTTTACACATCTTTGAAGGGGTGGCAACAAAAAGGTGCTCTCTGCTGCTGATCAATCAAGTTAATTTTACACTCTGACTAAACTGATCAATGCTGCCTCACTTGGATGTAATATGACACAGAGGGCACGTTTTCTCAGGCTCTCCAAAAGCATTTCAACGGAAACTAGTCCAAATGAGAGTGATGAGTGAGGGAAACAAGGTAAGAGAAGGTCTGCCATCAAATGCAAACCACCTCCTCAACCCATACACATGACCCTTTTTCTCACAGCTCTCTAAACACTGCTGCAGCATCGAGGGGAATAACTGAATGTTAGTCTGAATGGAAACCAAAGCTAACATTCTCTCTGTGTTGAATAATATAAGGGTTTTTTTTTCAATCAAGGAGTACTGACAGTTAAAGCAGTTGTTTGACAAATAGAAAGTAAAAAGACAAATCTTCTTAAGACAAATTGCTCCGTAGTGCAGCAGTGTTAGCAGCTTTTTGTAGAGTTTATTCTAGTCAATCAGAATGTTGCATTTCAGTAAGTATGAAAAAATACAGCTTAATAATGTAAAATAATCTCACCAAAGAGTTAAGCTTAAGCTATGCACCATATAACTGTGCAAGTGCAACAGAAACTAAACTTTTGAGTAAAGTTAAACTTAAGCAAATCTTAAAGACAAGCTTCAAATAACAAAAATATCAAATGTACTGTTTTCTCTAATTTTATCAAAGAAACTTGCTCAAGGATCATGATTGTCTTAAATGTATCTTAATTAACTAAAGAAAGACCTAGAATATGCATTTTTAGTAAGCTTATTCAGATTACATTAACCCAAAATACTCAATGTTTTCAGCACTGAATTCAGCCTTTTTCAGAGTTTTGGCCAACAAATTTGCCTAAATCTTAATAAAGGCCACAGACTGAATGAATACAAAAGTTCCATAGCATGGTTCATGTTTTTTATATCCTTGCACAGTAATGGAGAACTGTTTCACCGTGCAGTACAACAGAAAAACATTTGTAGCCACATCCACACAGAATGCCTCTTTATAGGTTAGACGCACTGCAGGTTTTGTCATTTTTGTGTGGTCTCCCAACTGCTGCGGAGCGTCTCGTTTTCTTTGTGTCAACATATTAGCTT
Source organism: Girardinichthys multiradiatus (assembly GCF_021462225.1). Taxonomy (NCBI): domain Eukaryota; kingdom Metazoa; phylum Chordata; class Actinopteri; order Cyprinodontiformes; family Goodeidae; genus Girardinichthys; species Girardinichthys multiradiatus. The sequence goes on along the minus strand of NC_061813.1, from coordinate 9,452,979 downwards.
AGAACAGTACACATAGACGGGCTCTGTATCTGCTTGCAGCCTATGAAATGACTTCATGAGTGGCGACAGCTTATCTCTCCCCACGGATGGGATCAATAGGCTGGCGCTCTTGCTTTCCTTGTTGACGTGAAACCTCGGAGACCTGCTATCGCATGCACAGCGGACAGCCTGCTTTGGGTAAACATCTCCCTGAGTCTGGGTCCCGTGCTCCCACCAAACTGCACCAAAGGTTACCAGGGCTCTGTAGATCAAGGATAGAGCCACCATCATGCTATTGTAGAGAGTCGGGACTGGGAACATAGGACCACAGTCAGTTTGTGCTATCAATCCATAACACAATCCAAGATTCTCAGGACCCCTGTGATACTCTGAGGTATTTGTATAGATCAGCTAGATATGGGCGACTTAAAGTGAACTGCTCAAGACCCAGAGCCTCTGTCTTTATAATGGGAAAGTTCGTCAGTTAGTACATGTTGAACTACACATTCATCTAATAGGAATTCTAACACTATGGTTGACAAAGTATGAATCTCTACACAGTAAAACATTTAGAAATCCCTTACTGTGTTTTAAAGAATCTGTATTTGGTGTGGAGTAGTTCTGCACAGGCTTTTCCAGTCTGTACAATTAATTTGTCCTGGCTTTTGTCATCTAAAGTGGTCTTAATGCTAAAGAGCATTAAAAAAAACTCTTTTTTTCTTATTTAACATATAGAATAAGGGTTTCGTAATTCTCAGACTGTGTTTTAAAGAATCTCTCTTCAGTTGGAATGTATCTCAGGAAATGAAAAGGCCACAAGTTTTCTAGTCAAAGTAAATCCTGTGCCCCAAAGAGCTGTCCAGGTGCAGCCTGCATCACCTGATTTAAGCCATCATCATTAGATAGGACCGCGAGTGCTTCAAGCTTGACACTCTGTATCTGAGACTCTTATTCTGAAATAAGAAAGGAAGTATAAGTTTAGCTGCTCCCCTGTTGTTTGTACAGATGACTAATAAAGACTTCTTCTCAGACTGGTTGACAACTTGGTTACAAAACTACTGAAGAAGCCTCCAGCCTTTTATATTCTCAGAAAAATTACAAAGTAACAAGCCAGGACTATAAAAAAAATACCAAGTGTTACACAGAAACACAAACACTAAAAAGTTGGTGTCTGATTCATAACCCCCTGTCTGTGCTGAACCACAAGCCCATTTCACAGTTTTAAGGAATCTGGACCGCATTTGTTCATCTGTACTTTAAAAGCAAAGGTTTTGTGACTGGTAAAGTCTGAACTGAATTATTCCACACTGAGCAGAGGTTTATTAAACCACAGTTTGTAATTTATGATCCCTCTGCTCTATTTGTGAAAATACACAAAATACATTGTTGACAGGAACTGAGGGAACATTCTTACTTATCACTTGATTTTGTGTTGCAAAATTGTGGTATGAGCTGGGAGCTTAGATTAAGCGGTTTAAAACTGGCTAAAAGGGAAAAAAGGTCAAATTTCAGGTCTGCAATACATAGCGTTGTATTACTTTTATGGGTATTTCTAGATGAGAGAATATGCAAGAGACAACACTAAGTTATATTCATATTTTTGGGAAAACTAAGAATTCCCATTTTCTCTGTTTTCTCTAATAGAGTAAAGGTTTCACAAATCCTAAACTGTAACCTGTAATCAGTGTAGAATATTCCAGTCCAGGTTGGACTTGCCCATGCATTGTTTTTCAATGCTTGTCTAGAAATATTTTGACAATGATTGCATTTTACCCACAAAATGCAAATTTCTTCCATATATGAAAAATAACATGAGATGTAAAAACCTTTAAAAGGAGAGTTTGTGGCGCAGCGCTGGTGGTGTAGAGGTTAAGCATGCAACCATGAGAGGCCAAGGACAAACTCTAAGACAGATGCTAACTTTGATGTTGCTAGCACCTAATAGTTTGCCAGTTACGGTATTCTCAATGCATGCAAATTGTTTGTATCTTGTCTGTTACTTTGTCACCTTTTCTTTTGTCCAAATAAGTACCCAAGTACTCATGCATCTAGATAGATTATTTACAATTGGTCTGGGCTTTTTCAGTGTTTCTGTAACCAGCTTGATGAGGAGTCTTACTTAGCCAATTCTATCCTCCTAAAGGGGCCAGTAAAAAACTATTAGGCTCACAGAAATTGCTTAAGCCTACTTCACCAGATGAAGTCACATGCTGACAGCAAGTGGATGGATCTTGACACCCTTATTTATCAATGATGGTAACATTTATGACAGAAGCTGCATCATTATGTAACAGTAACTATTAAAGACAACTGACTGTACATCACATACACCCCGAGTGTAGAAAATGTGTTTTATTAAAATAAAATTTACAAGATCCAATTATAGAACAGTCCAGCTGTTCAAATTGTTGTGCACAATCAGTGTGCATTATGAAACTATTTAAAAGTATCCAAATGTACAACTTGCAAAATCATCTTGGAAAAAAACACTTCCAGATGGAAGCTTTAAAAGGCTGTTGTTGAAATCCCGACAGCATCCAGCATCAGAGCTTTCACCACCTCACTCCAGCCTAATTCCAGGCCTCTTTGAGTAAAGTGAGAAGACTTGCTGAAACCCTGAAGGAAAATTATATTATAATTACTGTGGTCGCATTGAGGCAAGAGGGTCACCTCAGATTCTGGATGTGACCTGCTAACAAAAGGCAACCACTTTGCCTGTTTGAGGGGGCTCCATATCACACAAGCCATTGTAAAGCTCCCCACAAAAAGAGATTTAGTTGGAGATAGTTTGTTACTCCAGTGCTTACAGAACAGTTTCTTTTTGTCCACCCATCTTACACCTTTGCAGAAGCAGTCTTTGACAGCTGACATGTAAATCCTGCAACCCTTTGACCCGAAGGCCGTCGTCCTGTGTGTTTACACAGACGTCCATACGCCCTGTATAAACACATGTTAAAAAGAGAAAAACTCCTCTGTCTATATGCACAGCATTTCACAACACTCACAGATGTCATGCAGAGTTTAACGGTTTGGGTGAGTGCTTACTAATTTATACGAGCACTCTGTGATTACATTAGGCCTGGCCTTTATGTGACTGTGGATTTGGATGAGGGATAGGTTTGGAGCAGGGACAAACTCTCAGGATCGTTTGAACTGCTCTTCTTTTTCTTAGACTTAACTCCTCCCTGTCTAAACAGTATCTATCTTTAAAACTGCTGGAACAAGAAGTAGGTTCAATAGTTGGAAATAGTGCCAGATAACTTTAGTGTGTTACTGTACTGCATGGCAGTTAGACATGCTAAACTATGCATGGTTTCCTGAATTTGCAGTTGTTTATGATGAAGTGGTTGTGATATTTGGCAATGTGTCAAACAGACATGTGTGCAACACTATTCTTTGTAGGACATGAGGATTCTGTTCAAAGATTCCAACCACTGAGTATATTTAAAGCTTTATTGATAAGAAGATTGTCAAGGCACATTTTAACAATGATGTAGTTTTATTTATTTTTGCCAACTTTGCCCCTCTTGAGACATTCCAGAATAGAACAGAATATATTAGAATAGAATAGAATATATAGACTAAGAAATAAGCTTCAATCGACCTGTTTTCAACTTGACTGACACTAGCCATCCAATCAGAAACTCATAAATCCAGTTTTATTTTTTCCTACCACTGAACACATCATCATACTAAGTGTTTCTATGAGCATGCACTGGACAGATTAATAAGCTCGAAAGGTTTACAAAAAACATTTTCATTATATTTTCGCTTTGGCACAAAATGATCAGCTGCATTCAATTCAGTTTAATTACAGCATCAGCAGAGGCGAAGCTGTTAAAAAGTCCAGCTTAAATAATTCTTTATTTAGCAGAGGGGGGCAGAATGTGCTTGAAAGGACTGCCTTATCTTAGCAATGCTTATCTCCAATGAAAATCATGTAAACCTCAATGGTTACTATCAAAATAGCCTTACATGTAAGGAAGCTACTGAGAACCTTTGGGCGGTTTTTAAAAGAACAGTGGGCAAAAGCCAAGAGAAGAATGGGTCACCATCAGGAAGAATTCAGCCCAGACGTTAACATGTAGCATGTCAGAGACAACTCTTCACATGACATTTGACCTCTTTGCAATTAAAGCATTTAAGCATTTGAAACATGATTTTCAGTATTCCACAGACACATGGAAAAATCTAAACACATTCAAGCCATAAAACACAACATTTGTATCAGTGCGTTTGGCCTTGATTGTATATGTGGTGTCTCTTTATTTTTTACAGTTTAGAAATCTTTGGAATATTTTCCTGTATTTCAAGGTTATTCATGACCTCTCAGGCTGTGAATAATGTTAAAATTATGCGCAGGCTCCTGTTTCTTATAACTTTTTTGAGGTATTAGCGGTCTTTTATATTTGATTAATTTACCTATTTCTTTTCAAAGTAGGCAGACAGGAAATGGCGTCTCCACAGTCGGGACTCGAACCCTAGACCTATTCTTCATGTTGAAGAATGAAGCCTCAAATTGGTCGTGCCCTCCACCACCACACCACGCCCCATGCAAACTCATTTTTCAGTAAATAAAATTATTGATTAGCTTTTTTGTAATTTTACATGCACAAGAGAGGGGGCTAGACAGCAAACAAGGGGGGCTGCAGGAGGCAATATGCATGATAAAATTGTGTTTTTTGCATTATATAACATTTTTCTAACACTTGAGCTTGGATATGCTATCTTTGGAAACAGGGAATAAATAATGGAGCCTCACAATAAAGTAAGCACAAACTGATTCATTTGATGAACATAAAGCAAGGTTTTAAAAAGTTGCAGTTGAAAATACTTTCAATCATACTTTAAGATTTAAAATAATTTTACTTTAATTTCAAAGAAAATGCCTCAGTGGAAGATTTGTTATCTGTATGGAGCAAAGTACTGCAGTGCTGCCTCTCCCCCACCAGTAGTCGAGCATTACTATCCAGCCGGTTGAAAGGATGCAACTACACTTTTCCTTCTCTTCCAAGAAAAAACAGGGACACTACACTGGTGATGTAAAAACTTAAGGAGGGCCACTCTTATAAAGGTAACACTGTTTTTAAACTACAGCTGGATAGTTAAGACTGTCATAGCTGTTAAGCTGCTGAGTGCAGACTGGCTACAGGAACATATATCAGTAGTAAGTTATTATCAGCTTGTTACATTTGTTAATCTATAAAGATCAAAATGGCCAACAGGGATAAAATACTGCGACATAAGTACTTAAAAATGTAGCTAAATGTAGCGGCTGTTCACTCTACATCTTCATTTATGTATTAAAATCAAAGTAATAAATGTTACTGATGTCACTTTAAGTTGGATATTTTGATTTAAATAACAGTGATTGCATCACTTTACACTTTTTGTTAAAATCTTTTGTATTGTTATGAAACTGGGGTATTTTTACTCACTTCTTACTTATTGTGTTTTTCCCACATATTTGGGCATACATAAATCAATCAAAAATGATTACAACAATACTGAAAACGTCGAGTAATACCAAATTAACAATAAAAGCAAAAAAATAGAAATTGTGTGTTAAATGTACTAAAAGCGCACATTCTGTGAGCGTAAAATTAAGAAGCTTTCCCATTTATTCCCACATAAAATGGCTAGAATCACAAACAGGCGTATCACATAATATTTGAGCATTTGAGATAGGTTTGTCCTGTTTAAATAGATGTTCAGTTTGGTGTGTCCCTGACTGTTGAAGCTAGAGTGGACAGATTCAAAAAGCTCTCTGAGGCCTTCAGAAAGTAGACTGTGGAAATGTTTCAGTTTGGTAAGGAACTTAAAGAGGTCTCAAAGAAATTCTGCCATTTCACTATACTGTAAAATAATTGTCTACAATTGGAGAGCATTCAGAACAACTGTAAACATACCCAAGTCTGTCTGTCCAAACATGTTCCACCTGAGAGCAGACTGCAAGATGCTAAAAGAAGTCTCTAGAAACCCCAAAATATCATTACTTCTTACGGCAGGCTCTTGCTGCTGTTGATATGAAATTGGATGCCTATTCAGAAAGAGATTGCACACATTTAACTTGCATTGGAGTCTGCAGGGAGAAAACCATTGCTGTTCAAAACAAAAAGTCCAGACTAAAGTTTGTTAAAGAATGTCAACACAGGCTAGGGCTTCTAGAATAATGTTCTTCAGACAAATATGTTGAATTTGATTTATTTGGACACCAGAACAGAGGAAGTCATAAACTAAGTACAGTAATCCTGGGAAAAAAAATCCATCTCATACCAACTGTATGGGCAGAGCTGCACGTGTCAAAGTTTGGGGTTTCTTTGCTGCACCAAGACCTGGCCAGCTGACCATCATGGAATCCACTATGAATTCTCCCAGGTATCCAAGGACGCTTGGAGAAAATGTGAGACCATCTGTAAAAAAAAAACAACATAAAGTTGAAGCAGAAACTGGACCCCATAACACAACTATGACCCAAAATGTACCAGTTAATCCATGAAGAATTGACTGAGAATTAGGAAAGTCCTGGGCTGAGTCAAACCCCAGGTCCAAGTCTTATTCAGATCTAAGGCGGCTTGAAACTGGATGTAAATGCAGGAATCTCCTCAATCATCTCACAGCTTAATTTGTGAAGTGGGTGTCATGATGTAGGGTTGTTTGGTGTTTGGTTTCGGGTTTCTTCTTAAGTTTTTCACAGTTAAGGTTTTGACTCATGCTTTTGTTTTGTCATCTTGTTCATGTTTTGTCAAGTTTGGTTTTCGGATCTGGTTATGCTTTTGCTTAATGTTTTCTAGTTTGTGTTCAAGAGTCTCTGTTTTGCTCCAGTCACGTTTTGTTCTGTTAATTAAGTTTATTCAGTTCACCTGCTTCAAGTTAATCTGTCTCCTTGCTCCACCTGGTTTTCACGCTATATATTCACACCTGTTCTGTCTAGTGTTCACGGAAACACCTTTCACTCTCATGCTCAAGTCTTATTTTTTGATCATGCCATGCCTGTCTTGCCTGCCTGGTTGTTTTGTTCTTGCCTCCTGTAGTGAGTGAGTTTTCGTTATGAAATCTTTTTCACTTACCATCACGCTGCCTGCTCATCTGCATTGTGGGGTCCAATTCCAAGTAAACCGTGACAGAACCGTGACAGTGGGGGAATTCTTACCACAGAATGATGTAAGTAGCGGGTAGATGGTGACAAGAATGAAGTCTAAGAAATTATTTCAGCAAAATATTTCAATACTAGCTATCAGGGTTTAGTGTGTCCTTACTTAGTCCTCATTTAGAAAACACATTTTTCTGGCTATTGTTAATCTAAGGAGTAAAACCAGTGTTAATGTTAGATGATTAACTGCAATCAAATTACTTTCATTCCTAGAGATTAAAACAAATTAGATTAGACATGGAAATATGAACTTTTTATTTTTAAATGAACTAATTATTTAATAGGGTGTCCTAATTGCTCACAAGACTATCACCAACTATTGTCATGGTATGACATCCTTGGACTTGGTTTGTGTTTTTGTATTAACTGTTCTTAGGTCTATGGTTTCCTTTATTGTTAATTAGTTCCACCTGTCCCTTATGCCTCCATGTCTCCTTGTCACACCTGTTCTTAGTTCCTGTGATTGCCTGCCTTTGTTTTCTCCTTGTATATTAGTTGGTCTGTGTTCTTTGTTCCCCGCTGGTTCCTCCATCACTATTCCTCGTTCACTGCCCCTGTTTATGCTCCGATTTGCTACGTTACAGAACTATGTACACATGTAAGTTTTTGGCTCGACTCATGTTTGTACTTGTTGGATTATGTTACTTTTTGGAGACCTTTTTAATTAAAGAAAAGTCTTCCTCTCATCATGCGGCTGCCAAGCTCTTATCTGCACTTTAGTCCGATCCAAACCAAGAACGTGATCACTATCACGGACAGTTTAATTTAAATGCTGTTTTCACCTCCTTTACACCATATTAGGTTAACTGTAATTCAAAGTTGCATCAGTGGAGCACAAAATCTTTTAAGCTGAGTTAGAATATTATTGAGGAGTTTTGTGTTTCGTTGGCATCTCAGTATACCCGAGCCTGTGTTATTAGTGTCCACAGGCTGCATGAAGCTTTAATAAAGCGTTCCGCATTCAGGATGTATAAACGGTTCAGAATAGCCATTCATATTTCTGATTTCATACTGTAAATTCCTGCACATCTCGGCCTTTCATCCTTCTCCCACATCCTCTTTGAGAATTCAGCTGAAACAGAAGGAGACTGAGCAGAAAAAACCCAGCGATCTTACTGACTATTATTTCTGTGTGGCTGGCTCCAGACAAATTAGATTGAATGCTCCGGAAAACAAGTTACATCAATCCAATTAGGTTGTGATCACTGGCTGTTGTTGGGTTGCCACAGCGCAAGACCCATTTGTGCTGTAGTGCGGACAGTGATGCACATAGAAGAGACAGAGAGACGGGCTCTGGTGCTAATGCCTCCTTCAACTCAATGGAGAGCCTGCCTCTGATTGACCACTGCATTACAACTGCACGGACATGACCACTGTGTGTGGTAATGTTATCCTTTAGAAATCAGAACTGATCATTTTTGCAGCTGGGTCTATTCACATCCTTTGAAAGCCACATTAAAGTTTGCAGCAGCTTCAACTCTAAACGCATGTCTCACATTCAGGGCTTCATTCCTGACTGTACCCTGTTCTCTCTGCCCCAGCGTCTCACTCCTGCAGTGGGATGGGAAGAATAGAGTAATTACAGGAAGCAAGGCTTGACCGCTAAACATTTTTACTAACCAGAGGATCTTGGAGAGGGATTCTCCATCTGGAAGGAGGTAAGAACAAGGGAGGAGACTTGAGAGATCCAGGCAGTCGGAAAGTTAGTCCGCCTTTAATTTTCTATATCTGGATTAAAGATCAGCTGCCCATCCAAAAGTATGTCCTGTAACAGATTTGTTAACTATGGCCTTGTCTATGTTCACAGTTGTGCTGTGACTGATTGCATATGGATGTCTCCAAATAAAAAAGGTGGCAGAGATTGAGGTGTTGTGTACTAAGGTCATGTTTTCAGAGGGGATAATTACATCTAAAGAAACCCCGGGTGAGACCTGATCTGCAGGAGCTGCTGATTAATTAAGGAGCCAATGGTAAAGATAAAGGAGGAGCAACACATACAGAGGCGTGCAGTGGTTTTATTAAACTGTAAGATTACCCAGCTTCTGCAGCAGCTAATGAGAGAACTGGCTGGAGCTGACAGGAAACTCTGCAAAATAGTTAATGTTATTCAAGAAATAAACAGTCTTTAAGCATCAAAATAAAGAATACCCTAAAACAAAGTACTGTGGTACAATGTTATTGTTGGGAGTATGATTATTGATTGAATAATCTTGATCAATAATTATAATTACAAATCATAATCTGACAAAATCAATTTCTTAACCATAAATCCTCATTTACGAATCGAGACCAGAGAGGTTTCTGGTGTTGTAATTGTGGCTCAACGCCTCTGACAATTACAACCGTTAAATACTCCGTAATAGTTAATAACTATTGCCGGAGATGTCACTGTTTAATCGACCGTTTCTGCCGAAACGTGTGGAACTTGAACCTTATTTTGACTGACACATCACTTTTTGCACACAATGAAACACCAAACGCGCTCTCTTTATCTATGTGAATATTTATTAATTGTCACCTACTCAACATGCAAAATTCTACACACACAGGGGTAAACACATCTAAATAAGCAAAATCAACAAACGGTAGTGGGTATGTATTGAGTCAACCAGCAGTTTATGGCACAACAGAGGAAAGGAGAGGATATGAAAGGGGGGTGTGGTGATGACTGGTGGGGGGTTGGAGCGCAGCTTAGAGTGTCTTTTATGATCTTCTGATCATAAAACTTCCCCCTTTACTCCTGAACAACAAAGGATTGATAACTTTTGGCGGCAAGCTAGCACAGTGAGATTGAAGACAAAGGTAAAATGGAGAATTTTACCATGAGGTCGTTTTAACAGTCCAGTTTTGCAACGCACCCGCGTTCAGATAGTAAACACAGACAGCTCCGGGGGACACGGCGGGTCCCGATATTACATAACACATCAAAGTTTCAACAAGCAAGGTTACATGCACATATTATTCAGAACACATGAGATCCTAACCAGCGATTCTGATCGCTTCTACAACCTCTGACCCTGCCCAGGCCTTCTAATAAAGAAATAAAAAAAAGAAATGGGTTTTACTTGTGTCGTCTTCTTCCTGAGCGAGGGAATTCGAGCAAGGAAACGTGGGGTTGAGTTAATTGTGCGTCCACAATTAACTTCAGGGGAACGGTCAGTCTTTGTCCTTCGGTCTTCTTGACAAAAAGGAAAAATATGATCTGACCATCAAAGTCAACTTGAAAATGAAACACGGTAGCGGTTCGTCTCTCCGAAACTCCGTGTCTCCAGTTACGTGTTAACTCACGTCTTCGATCGGCAAAAGTGAAACCTGCGGCCTTCTTAGTCCACAGACTTCAGTTATGAATAGTTCGTTGTCCAACGAGAGAGAATGAATGAAACTCTTCACAGAGTTCTTCTCTTAAAGTGACGCTCTTCAATCACCAGATCTGGTTTCCAGCAGAAGGCGACTTTTCAAACATGAGCGCCTCCTATATAGCATCCTGTGACGTCAGACTGGGGACGCCCAGTCATATCAGTCGCAATGCTCGATGGGATATGTAGGAGCGGGCTGTCCTGGGTACAAAATGGCCGATGCCATTGGAGGGGCACAGTGACGTCCAACAACGTGCAGATAATCCAATACTCAGCAAACAAGTGGTCCAACATTCCCCCCTAGGTTCAAAGGGTGAGATGAATCGCAGTCTTTGAAGCTACTGGGACCATTCTGTCCTTTGCTGAGCAATCAGTGATCCGTGGCGAAGCAGAACAAAACAAAATTGTCTCTGTGTTACTCAAAACCTACGACTGGGCAGGATAGAGGTTAGCCTGGGCAGGACTAACTCTGACTAAACTCATCCCTTTCTACATTGTTCAATGAGACAAATACAGGACAATACATTCACATCATCATTACATTCTTTGGTCATCAGCTTTGGTAATCCTGAGACAAAATGAAAGAATAACAGATATCGTACATATATATGTATATATAAGAATAAAAGGAACAAACAAAATCATGGTTCATAGCTTATTCATCCAACTTCTATTAGGCACTGGACCCTGGCTGTGTCGTTGGCAAAGGCGGTGCTATGAACCGTGAGGGAATGAATGTGAGGGAATCAATCCTGACCTGTAAACGCTTAACCTGCTGGTATGTGGTGTGTAATCTAAAACGAATGGTTAAAACAGGTTTAGGCTTAAACCATTGGCTCTTCCGGATGATGATGGGTTTTAATAGGACTCCTGTCTCTAAACTATCTAGATGTGGAAAGAGGAAGAAAATAATACAGCGAACAAGTGGTCCAACATTATTGTTTAATGCACACTATTTCTGCAAATTGTACAAAGAAGCATCTACTTTGCTAATGTATTTAGAATTTAGCAGCACAAAAGCTAAAACAGAACAGAATCTTGTGGGTATTGAAGAACAGATTGGCCTAATGATAACTGGAAGGAGTTACAACAACATTGTACATTTGTTTCTGAATGGATGCAAAAGAAACTGTCTTAAGGTGCATTTTACAGAATATAACACGGCAAAATGTGTGTCTCCACTTGTTCCTTTCTATAAACAACTTAGTTCTAGCACTCTAGTACAGCTATTCATAGCAGGAACTTAGAAAATAAGCTGTCTATCAAAAAGACAGAAGAATAGGTGGATGCACATGGCTAGTAGTTTCAAATATATAAAAAAAACTCTAGAAGAGGTTAAGTTGTGAGAACTGTTGCACATAAACTATGTTTTTCAGGTGGAAAAAGAGGAGCTGTGCATGTCTTCATGAAAACATTATATCCACTTTTATCCATGCATGGTCACGGGGGAGTTGGCGATTATATCCATAGGTCATTTGGAAATAGGAGACTGGAGTAAAAACATGCAAAGAACACAGGCTGGGATTTGAACTCAGGATTTTCTTGCTACAAGGCAACAGTGCTAAACTTTCTATTGCAAGATATATATATTTTTTATAATATTTGAACATTTATATTAACTTAGGTCAGAAAGAATGCCTTTGTCCAGAAGGGATTTTTGAAAAGTTACTGTTGTTGAGTTAGAAAAATAGTATACTATGATACTAGATTACAATAATGGTCAAACACCGACTGCTAGATTTTACAATTATTTTCATCTAAACTCAGGTGTATAAAGTCAAACACCACTGACTGCAACAAATTATAAGAACCAAAATGAAGCTAAAATCAAACTTGTGACTTAGGTTTTAGGTTTTGTATTTTGTGATGGGTAGCTATTGTATTTGATTTTTTTTCCCCCATATGACCATTTTATTTTGGTATGGTTACTCTTGTACACCATGTTCTATTAACCTTCTGTTTTGCTTCCTCTGTTCGTTTGGTACTCTTATGCTTGATAAAATGTTTATACTGTTACCCTGCTTTTAATCCTGATAAATTTGCAGTTCTCCAATTTACTGTACTTAAAAAGGTTTGTATAGAAGCTGCCTCTGCAACAAAGATAACCAACACATTAGCATGCAATAAGCTGAGATAGACAATATGATGATAGCTGAACAAAAACAATCTGGTCTATTGGTACAAATATGCACATGTTACAGAAAGAAATAAAGGCATTCAAAATTTGAAACCGCGATTTCACAGATTCCTCCTGGCTTTCTTCTATCTTCTGGGCTTCATTATATATCTCACACTCAGAGGTGGTGTTCTCTGACCTTGGCTGTAGTGTCTCCTGTCATTGAGGCTTAGCAAGGTTCAGGAAGTCCTGGAATATTTCTTCTCTACTCCCCAGGAACCCCAAGGACCCTGAGGTGGCATTCCCCCTCTGATTAGAGCTAAAAATACTGAGTCTGCCCTGCGAGCCAAGGTCCCTGGGTCATCATGATGGAGGTAGGAAGGAAGCTGCTTTTCCTGCTCTTCTTTTCCTTGTTTGTCATTTGTCACCCGTCTCTCTCCTTGATTCCAGTGCATTTTTTTCTGTGATTGAAAAAAGCTTTTCTGAGAAGCAAAACATCATAAAAGCACCTGTTGACATGTAAAACTGTTTGAATGTAATGGTTCAAGAAATGACTGTAAACAAGACCATAAAAGCTGGTTGGAGAGGCTGGGTGGGGGGACAGGGGGTACGATGCCTTAACCTCTGGATCCAACTTCAACAAATATGCCTTTAATGCCTGGTTACACTTACATAAATATGTCATTAGCAAATTAATTTCCCTTTCCAGAAAAAAATGGCTTGCATCAGTGCAGGGCTAATCATGTGCCATACTGAGTAGTTACTGAGTTTGTAGCCCTGAATTAAAATATTTTCTTTTTAAACAGAATGAGGGGAAAAAAAAAACCTCAAAGACACGGTTTGAAGCAGAAAAGAAAAAATTAGCCAGACAAGTATTTAAATGAGTCTATACTTTGTAATAGCACAGCTTTATTTATTTACACATTTAGTGCTCTGCATGAAGGCCAAACGACTGAGTTGTGGTCTCTTCTGATCATGGAACACCGTCTTCTATGTTTGCTATGTTGATACATGACCTTGAACCTCTCATGCCTTTTTTACCCAAAAAGGCCAGATTTATGAAGTGCATGACTAGTAGTTGTCCTTGCAAGAGATTCATCACCTGAGCTGTGAATCTCTGCTGCTCTGCTAGATGTTAATCCACTAGAGATTAATGTTCCCCTGGCCTGTTTTTGTTTCAGCTATGCTCTGTGAGATATTTAGAACTTTGAATAGTGTTTTTGAACCTCACCCTGCTTTAAATCTGTGCACACCTTTCTCCCTGACCTGTCTACTGTGCTCCTTGGTCTTCATGATGTTGTTTGTTCCTTATTGTTCCCAGACTTTTATAGAATAGCTAGATTTGTACTAAAATGATGAAATGTCTTCATTAATGAGGTGACTTCTGAAGGCAATGGGTTGCACTGTATTTTATCTGGGGTTATCAGGGTAAAAGGGGCTGAATAAAAAGGGACACCTTTGAGTTAGAGATCTTAGATTTGTATTTGTAAAAAATTTCAAAAAGTATGCGTCATTTTCCATCCACTCCACAGTTATGTCTTACTTTGTTGTGGTCAGTCATCATTAATGATGTTTGTGGTTGTAACGTGACAAAATTCCAAGATATTGCTTAAGCAACTATCACATTGTTATCCAGGAAAGTTAAAATAAGTATCGTGTAGCAGTCTTCTTACTGGCACATTCACAAAACCATCCCATACAGACACATTTAACCACAGAATATTAACACACACAAAGATCTGGCCTTGGCTTACATGTGTTACTAACAAACAGAAGTGAACAGATTTAAGTATGACTGTAAACACACTTAAGACACATTGACGACATGCCATCAGTCTGTTCACTTTTTTTTTATTACAGCCTCATGTCCACCCACTCCAGCACAGGATTTATAGGAATAAAATTTGACACATGCCCTGAGCAACACTGAAGAAACACTTTCCAACTTGGCATCAATTCACACACATTAAGTTTAGTCTTAAAAGCCATCACAAAAATAATTATTAGAAAAAACATGCAGGAGAGTGAATTAAAATTATACTGTATCTGTGTAGCTTAAATAGCAAATATACAGTATTTATGTTTTTGTTTACTTACAGTAAAGTCACTCAAGATACAATGTAACACCAGGTCTGAACTTACAACATTACAGCTTTTCAATATCTGAAGTTGCAAAAGATAAAAGCACTAATGTAATTAAAACTCATCTCACTGTGCATGTTATTTAGATTTGAAAATATTTTTGGGATCATTGTTCTGTCAAGTGATCTAGTGATGACCCATTTTCAGCTGGCTAGCAGAGGCCATGGGATTTCTTCTTTTAATCAACCTGGTACTTCAAAGGGTTCATGATGCAATGCTCTGTACAAGCATATCAGGGCCTTTTGGAGAGAGATAGGCCTGCAACATCACAGATCCTCTACCATACTTGGCACATATTGGTGTTCTTTTTTATGTCTTTCTATGTCCCCAGTCCTGTTTATCACAGTTAGAATTGTTTTCAACTTTTGAATTATTGTTCTGACTGTAGATATGAGCACAGTTAGGCAAGCGACTATTTTCTTGTAACCATTTTCTGACTCATGAAGAGCATTCCACATCTTTAATTGGTAGCTCTCTCATCTTTGCTATTATGAAGTGCAGTTAAGAGAAAGAAGCCTTTGTGTCACATCATATTCATACCCCATAAAACATGAAGCTCCTGGACATGGATCAACCCAAAAGGGAAAATACAAACTGAGGACATACTTGAGTTTTCTAAGAACTGTTAGGTTTGGTGATAATTGTGTAACTGTGGTTTTGTGGAAAAAAACAATTATTTTTAATGTAGGAGTTTTATCGATCTAATAGGTTATAATTATCTATGAAATACCTGCTTTTTTTGGTTTAAAGTGTTTGAATGTTTTCCTGCTCTATAGAATTGAACATGTGGGAAACAGCTTTATTAAATTCAGTTACCAGTTCTACTTAAGCATTCTTTACATGTCCATTCTCATCCATACTGTGGTCATAGAAGGATGTGCATGTTATGCTGCTGACTCAGTTTTTTAACTTAACAAAAAAAATAGATCATATTAAAATTAGTACTTCCACGACTTTTCACAACAAAAGGTTTCTTGGTGGGTTTAGTACCTCATAGCCTTTATTTACAGTATCACACTGCACCACAGTGTATCACATGGATGATTGCAGGCTCTCTGCTATGATCCCTGAACATGCAACTGACCAACTGTCCCGTCCCATCAACCCTGGCTGTTTTCGGCTCACATATTCGTGGAGCCACATCACCAAAAACGCAGCATCCGCCTAGGAACAGAGACTGTTCTTTTTCCTCCGGGACAGACTGGTGCCAGGCAGAGCGCCGTGGGTAAACCTCTCACCCCCCCCCCACCACCCTGACAAACAAACCACAAACAAACCCGCTAGGGGCCCGAGGCACCAACACAACCGCCGGCCCCAGCCCCTCAGTCTGCTTGAGTCAGCTGGCTGGCTATGTGAAGGCTCTTGTTCAGGGTGAGATTAAACTTGAGAAACCTGTCAGTACACGCTTTGTCAGTAAAATGTCACAAGCTAAACACATTTAGTGCTGAGAGAGAAAAGAATAATTTCCATAATTATAATTATTTCCAGATGACATCTTAGTATTTTGTCAGGACAGAAGCTGTTGTGATGTTATAGTACTGATATATTATTGATAGTCTGTTGAACCTTTGAATCAGCCATTGAGATAAAACGTAAACAGAAATGATTTCAAATAAATAAATACATAAAATATAACAAATATGCATTTTATTAGTAGCTATTAATACTGTAGTTTTTTTTTAACCTAGCTCAGATTTACAGAGTTGAAAATTGTACACAGATATTTAAAAAAAACTCCAAGTACAACATCAAAATTAAAAGTCAGAGATTCTAGGAAACTCAACAGTTGGGAATATTTTTACAAAGGACCTACTGGAATTTTCTGTAATTACATCGGGACTGATGGCATGTTTAAACAAATTTCAATGGAGAGAAATTCTATTTTTACTGTTGACAAGCTGCTATAAAGAGGTTCCTAAATCTTGCAAAACCACATATCTCACATATGAAATATTAGTTTTTCTTTGAAAACTTGTGATTTAGTTTTGGCAGAATGTGCCATCATTAATGTGATTATGGTTATTACTCTGAATAAAACATGCAATACTAAATGTTCTACACGAGTAAGCAAAACCCTGATGCCTGTAGAGAGATAGACAACACATTTAGGGTGAGGTAAAAACCTGTGTAATAGTCTGTGTTTTGAGATAAATAGTTTAATAAATATTTTGGATTTGGCTTGGATAATAGAATATGTGGTGTATCTGTAATTTCTTCTATGATCCTGACAGAAATATTAAATGAAACATATGCTGCTTTCTCAGTCAGAGGAAAAATGCTGGATGTCATTTGAAATTACCTCAGACATCATATTCCAAGAACGTCCACTCCATTTTGGATGTCACTTAAGAATACAAAGCCCATCATTATTAAAAAACATATTGTAAGAAAAAAATAAATAAAATAAAAACACGTAAAAACACTCAGCTAAATGTTTTTTTTTAAATTACCAATCAACCTCAACCTGTCCATGGGAACCTTATAAACCATGGAACATTAAGGTAGAGAAAGAAATCCCTGTTAAACCTGGTATTGCAGTAGGCCTACACAAGCAGTTTAATCAGTCTCACACATTGAGCGGTACTGTTCAGCCTCTCTTAGTGTTGCTTACCGTGTTTAACAGTGCGAAATGCTGGGAAATGCATTGGGCTGCATCACTAACAATAGTTAGCATGCTTAGTGAGCACGGAAAATCACAAGACCTGCTGATTGTCCAACAAGCAGTTGGTGTGTGTTCAGTTTGGTGTGACAACATTCCTGCAGTTCCAAATTCCTAGGAAAATACAAAAGAGCACATACAAAAGCAGCTAACAGTAATGTTTGCCTTTCTCATGTAGCAGGGTTGTTTCCTCCACACTGTAAACCTTGATAGGTAGAATCTGCTTAAAAACATCTATGGAACTCATTGCCTTAAAAGTTTTAAGTAATGAAGCATTAGTTGAATGAGTGAAGTGGACTACTTCAATGTACTTGAGCCCCTAATCAGAATCAGAATCAGCTTTATTGCCAAGTTCGTACATACAAACAAGGAATTTGACTTTCTCTTTGGTTTTGTTTTTGTATTACAGAATATACAAATTTACAATGTACAATATACACATATATAATAAAAAGGTGCATTTGCAACATCTGTATGCTGTTGTTCTGTACTCTATTGAATGTTCATCAGAGAAACAGCCTGGGGGAAGAAACTGTCTCTGTGGCGGCTGGTTTTAGTGAACAGTGCTCTGTAGCGGCGGCCTGAAGGTAAAACTCTAAACAGTTTATGTGCAGGGTGTGTGGGGTCTGCAGAGATTTTTCCAGCTCTTTTTCTGACCCTAGACCTGTATAAGTCCTGGATGGACGGAAGGTCAGCCCTGATTATTCTCTCTGCATTCCTGATTATTCACTGCAGTCTGGACCTGTCCTGTTTTGTGGATGAGCCAAACCACACTGAGATGGATGAAGACAAGACAGACTGAATGATGGCAGTGTAGAAGATGACCAGCAGCTCCTGTGGAAGGTTGAACTTCTTGAGTTGCCTCAGGAAGTACAGTCTCTGCTGGGCCTTCTTTCGAGCACTGTCTATGTGTGAAGACCATCTCAGGTCCTCAGAGATGGTGGTTCCTAAGAACCTGAAGTAGTCCACGGCCGATACAGTGTTGTTGAGGATGGTGAGAGGGGTGTATGGGGTGGTGTTCTCCGAAAGTCCACCACCATTTCCACAGTCTTGAGTGGATTCAGTTCAAGGTAGTTCTGACCGCACCAGTGTACCAGCCGATCAATCTGCTGTCTGTATGCAGACTCGTCACCGTCCTGGATCAGTCCAATGACAGTGGTGTCATCTGCAAACTTAAGGAGTTTCACGGACGAGTCCGATGAGGTGCAGTCATTTGTGTACAGGGAGAAGAGGAGTGGGGATAGAACACACCCCTGGGGGGGCACCAGTATTTATTGATCTGGATCGGGAGAAGATGCTCCCCAGTCTCACCTGCTGCAGCAGCAGCAGCAGTCTCACCTGCTGCTGTCGGTCCGTCAGGAAGCTGTTGATCCACTGACAGGTGGAGGCTGGGACATTGAGCTGGGTGAGCATCTGGTGGAGGATGTCTGGTATGATGGTGTTGAAGGCCGAGCTGAAGTCTACAAACCGGATCCCTGGGTGGTCGAGGTGTTGCAGGATGAAGTGTAGACCTAAGTTAACAGCATCATCTGCCGACCTGTTTGGTCGGTAAGCAAATTGCAGGGGGTCCAGCTGGGGGCCTGTAATGTCTTTCAGGTGCTTCAACACCAGCCGCTCAAAGGACTTCATGACCACAGACGTCAGGGCTACAGGCCTGTAGTCATTTAATCCTACGATGGTGGGTTTCTTGGGAACCGGGATGATTGTGGATCGTTTGAGGCAGGAGGGGACCTCACATTTCTCCAGTGATTTGTTGAAAATCCTTGTGAAGATCGGAGCGAGTTGATTTGCACAGGCTTTCAGGCATGATGGGGAGACGTTATCAGGTCCTCCAGCTTTCTTTGCTTTCATGCGCTGAAAGAGCCTGTTTACATCTTCCTCGGAGATCTTTAGTGCAGGCAGAGGATCTGAAGGTAGGGGGTTGGTAATGAATAGAATAGAACATTTGAGTTGAATGTACTAATAGCCAAGTTACAGTAAACCTCTACCAACGTCATCACCATCACCAGGATACCTGTACAGTGTGGTTTTCCAAATGAACACAATAGCGGGCAGGTTAACACTAGTTAAGAAACTAAACTTTGAAGAGTTTCAACTAACTGTTTAGTTGCTGAACGTCAAGTCATTTACCAAAGGCTTCAAACTTGGGTCAAATACTTTGCCTAGTAGAACCTAACTTGTTAAAACTTTAAATGCACTGACATTCTTTCTCTCAGTTCTGTCTCAAAAACGTCAGATCTCATCAGTGACACTGTTAAAACTGGTTTAAACAAGATTTAACTAGAACAATCAAAACATGATGATATTGAGTTGTTTGAGTTCAAACATATAATTACAATAAGACAGGCCATTAAAAAGTATTGTTTACTCAGAAACCAAAATTAATGTAAAGAAAGACACTTGTTTAAGTAATATGAACTCAGTTTGTTTGAGTAGAAACTATTGATTGGACTTAAAAATACAATTACAATAAAAATGATATGAAAAAGTTCAGCTTAATCTGAATTAACAAGTAATGCCAATAAATTAGACACATTTAAGTAATATTAACTCTGTTTGAGTTGAATCAAAATCTGGGTTTACAGTGGAGTGCTACTGGGGTACTTTTTAAATTTTGGTGATACTTTTCTTGATTTTCAGTATGCTAACATTTAGCTTCACTGAAATAGGGTTTTCAGGGCTTGTTCAAGCAAACTGGAACTGCATACTTAGATAACTTATATCATTGAATCAAACAGTTAAAATTACATGCTAAATAACAAGCAACATGCAGCATTCTGGTCTTTCTCAATTCAAACCAAAACTCATCTTGCGTTATCCACACTTATTATCTAGTTCCTTCACTGACTATGAAATGAGGATAATTGGTATTTTCAGCACTATAGACTAACTTAAATACAGAGAAAACCGTCTCAGGCCTCAGCTTGTTTTTCTGCTAAACCCTCAGTATGCCTAAAAGAAGAGCCTTCACCCTTGCGTGACAAAGTCTTTGTTAACTCAGATGTTGCAGCACATTATGGTTTTCTCATTTCAGGTCAGTTTGCTAATGGAACTACTCGTCACTACATCCAAGAAAAATATAATAACTAAGGGTTTACTATTATTTCAGTAAAAACTGAAATAAATAAATGTTCCTTATTCTACATTGAGTATAGGTATCAGTAGATAAACATAAAATATATTGTTTGCTCTAAACTGAACAGCGACATTGGTATTTCCAATATAGATGCAGGATTTTAGTAAAAATCCTTCGCTTTGGATTTAGCCGTTACCAAGTTACAATCTCAGAACAGGGATTAATGGTTTCAAACTTTTTTGATGACTCAGACTCCAGCTTGTAAAAAATATGACTTTATTTCTGATGACAAGGTGTCTTTGTTGTAGGATAGGTTGGTTGTTGGTATATTTTGTAATATAATATTTCATGTACACTGGTTTTTCTTTTGAGCATAAACTGTGTCTCGGCATGTCACTGGCAAATCAATGTTAGAGATGGCAATTATTTTCAAAGCGGGCGAAGGATAATTAAAAGAAATTACCCAGCACATATAAATACTCTCAGAGAGACAGTTACAGTTAAGGGCCTGCAGAGAATCCGGGACTGGTACTTCCTAAGCAATTCTCACAGCTTTTACTTACATAAATGAATGGTTCAAAATCAATGTGTTTTTGGCAGTTAAGAAGCTTGGCATGAGCTCTATTCGTAGGACACAGGTACGTATGCAGCCAGAGGCAGGTGGCACACCCATTCTCTTAGGTAGTGTGGTGGCTAGGAGGGGAGCGGTGGGGAGTAAGAGTAGAAACTAACAATTAGCTAATTAAAGCAGTGTAATGATGTCCTGGGAGTGCCAAACAACAATGATTCATGCAGCAATCAAACCATGCTCTAACACATTCTGGAAAAATGTTATAAAAAAATAAAAAATAGGGCTGTTGAAAGTTCCTTTTAGGTCTCATGATGATTTTTAGAAAGAGATCAGGACTTTTAGTAAGTTAGAATATTAAAAAAAATCATAATTTGTGTTTGTTTCAGCTAAATCCCTTAAAGGCTATCTAAAGAACAGAGAATTATCAGAGTACGATTGGCCACATAATATAATTTCGATGAACTGTAGTGCACTACAGTATAGTAAAAATAGTATTTATTTAGCGACAGAAAGCAAGCAAAGAAGATAATTTAAATGATGTTGTCAGGATACATGAGGGCGTACAGCAGTACATCAACAATGGGAAGATGAGCTGTTTGCTTGCTCAGCTGCTCTGTATTGGGGGACTGCCTGGATAACCAAAACTCATATGTAGAGTGATTGGTTGAAATTTTGGTTACTATGTAAGATGAGATTACCATTTTATACCTGAAGGGGAGAAAATTGTTTTCTGATGGCTTTATGTTTTGGAAATTCATTATAATTTGAATTGATTGTTTAAATTATAATTATAATTTTGTTTAATGATTTAAACGAACTGAAATGGGTTTGCTGAGGAAACTGTCAGCATTGACATTTACAAGTCTAATAGGAATGGACTGAGAATTAATTTTGTTATTAGTTATTTCTAAGATGCATAATAAGACTCAGTGAGGTGACTGTAATCTACTGGGTAATGCGGCAGTTAGCCAGGGTTAGCTTAGAATACAGAACAGCTGCAACACAACTTTTTTCTATGGATCTTCGACAGTTCACCATGGCATCCCTTTTTAATTTCATATTTGTTCTGAGAAAAATAGGACAAGTTATTTACACCTGCAAGAATGCTTGCAGCCTGTATATGTGTGTAACATGAATTTGTGGCTCCCCTCTGAGCTAAAACAGGTGTCATCACTGACCATGGAGGGCTGCAGCCATTGCTGCCCAGTTTCTTTCTTGTTGTTCACTGACTTTAACTGAGACAAGCAAGGACTGCAGTCTTTTAGAAGTTGTGAGGTCCTTTGTGATCTCCTGGATGAACTGCAAATGCTTTCTTGGTGTAATGTTAGTAAGCCAGCTTCGACTGAACAGGTTCAGTAGTGGATGAAGGCTCTCACTTTCCAGATTGATAGACATCTGGGACTTTGTTTTTCAAGTTCTTTAGAGCAGGATATGTTACCTTTTGAGATCATTTAGCCAACTCCCTGTTGTCAGACAGGTTCAGTTCAACAATTTTTAATTCCATATGTCTGGCAGTAAGTGAACCTGTGATTGGCTTTTAAACAGCTTTCCAAACAATGTGGTAATTCACAGTTATTTTATCATTGAAGAAGAGGGGCATTTACTTTTGTCACACAGTGCCAGGTTCATTCAGATATTTTTTCCCCTTAAAAATGGGAGATCATCATTTGAAAATAGTCAGTCATTTTCTACCGCTTATTCCATAGTGGGTCACGGGAGAGCTGGTGCCTATCTCCGGCAGTCTATGGGCGAGAGGCAGGGTACACCCTGGACAGGTCACCAGTCCATCGCAGGGCAACACACAAACAACCATGCACACACTAATTCATACACCTAAGGGCACTTTAGAGTGACCAATTAACCTAACAGGCATGTCTTTGGACTGTGGGAGGAAGCCAGAGTACCCAGTGAGAACCCACACATGCACGGGGAGAACATGCAAACTCCATGCAGAAAGACCCCAGGCTGGGAATCAAACCCAGGACCTTCTTGCTGCAAGGCAACAGTGCTACCAACTGCGCCACCATGCAGCCCATTCATTTGAAAATAGCTTTTAGAAATTTGCTCAGGTTTGTCTGTTCTTGAAATTTGCTTAATTATCTGGAAAATTTAAGTGTGACAGTTCGTAGCTTCCTTCTAAGAAAGTGTTGCTAAAAATGTCCCATAGACAACTTCTTAGTTAATTCATAAAAGTATAAAGTTGGAAAATAAAACTGATTATCTGTATGGTTGTTAATGTTTCTCCCAGCGACACCAGTGTCAGCATACTAGAAATTTGAAACTTGAGGCCTTTAGAGTTGTTTTAATAGAACAAGGCTATATCATTTTCCAGTAGCACCAATGAGGCCAAAACAAGCCTAACAATAGAGAAGGGGCGTTTTAGAAGTGGAGCAACAGCAGAGGTAAGTCACTGAAGGTCGGCACCTTAATGTAGTTTTACGGAAAAATGCTTGCTCCCAACCTCAATCCCAATTTTAACTGCAACTCAACTGTAGGATGTGGACAAAATAGTTTTATGTCTGTTGTTCTTCAGCAATTACATGACTGAACCAGTAAGGACACAATAGGGCAAGCACAAACAGAAACCTGATATTCCTTTGAGCAGTTTACTGTCCTTTCAGAGTGGCGAGAGAAAGAGGGACAACATAAGAGTGAGAGAGAGTGAGATTGTGCACTCATGTGTGTGAAAAGGGTGTGTGAGAGCAAAACAGGCAGATTTAGATCAACGTCATGTTTCAGTCCATAAATGATACCCGTTTTTTGCCATAGATCAACGTCATGTTTCAGTCCATAAATGATACCCGTTTTTTGCCATAGATCAACGTCATGTTTCAGTCCATAAATGATTCCCACTTAAGGAAGAGCTCTAAGAGGAGAGGAATGTTGTCCTATCTTATCAAGCACTTACTAATTGCTCAGCCTTCATTTTTATGATGACACAAAGGGAAATGGAGACATATGGGACATGGCCCTGCTGAATTATCGATAATTAGGCAATATTTACGATCCTCCTTGGCAATAATGGGTCAGTTATATTTGCCTAGATAAGGTTTTACTGCTTTTATGACAGGGAACTAAAGCAATTACCAGTGCAAGGTCAAATAACTTGTTGGTCTTGCTTTCATGTGTATAATGTGTCTTTTTGACTCACATACTGACCATTTAATAATTTTTTTACATACAAGTTAGGCTTTACGTATACTTAGGATCGATAAGATTTTGCAGTAATGCTGAACCTTATACCCTACTGAAAATAGTCTTAACTTGAAATTGTGACTTCAAATACAAGCTGTCTTGACTTATGGCCTGTTAGCAGAAGAGTTCCTGGAAGTCTTTAGTATTGCTGAAGGCGCCAGATGACAACATCCATTCTGTTGAGTTTTCCACTTCCAGAAATAGGTTAATGATGTAAATACGCTTGTGCTATTTCCCTTCATGAAATTCTTCTTAATTTGCCACCAAGGACCATTGTTATTATTACTCTCCACCTATAACCACAATCTTTTTTTTACCTTAAAAAGCTCCTTTGTTGTTTGTATTCAACCATATTTTTTGGGCTGGTGCTAAAGCCTGACCCATTTAGTTGCATAAATTAAGAATGTCTCAATCAGGAGTCTTTTAACAATAGGCGTTGTCCAATGCCGAGTCCCTGATTGATACTTCATTAAAAACAGTGATATTTTGGTTTGAAAACTTGGTTGCTTTAAACTACAGGAAAATAACAGACTTTACTGTATCAATATTAATTCAATCACCAATGGCATTCACTGCAGTATCCATTTTTTCCTCACTGCAGTAGACATTTTCTCCAGAAGGAGTTTCTGCAAGATATCCTTTTGCTTCTAGAGTCGTAAGTGACTCAACCCACATTCTCCAGTAAACTTATGTTCTGTTCCTGCTGACCAAGTTTTCATATGTAACTGTGTAACAAAGTGCTCCGCTAATGTTAGCATGCTTTCCTTTTGCTTTGATATAACTCAAAGTCCCATTCTAGTTAATAGTGTGAGGACACAAAAAGCTCAGAAACTCTGCAGTTTTTCTTGAACGTTGTAAACTTTAATGAGGTGTTTCAGATGCTCTCTATGCAAGTCTCTCTCCAACTAATAGAAGTGTTTGCAGATATCTGAGGATAGCAGGTCACATCACTCTGTAAAGGGTGAATGACACTTAAAGTTTTTGAAGAAACCCAGATCAGGTATATTAAATCATAATATGATACAGCTATAGGTTTATGATACCATTTTGCAAGCTCTACAGATTGCAGCCACATCGTCCCACAGATCAAAAATACTACAAAGTACAAATTGAAAAGGTATCGGGAGTTAAGTTTAGTCAAGGACTCCAACACTAATCTTGTTTCGGGATCAGATCCTGATACAAGACTTATCATGGGAGTATGATATTTTTACAGTATTATAATCTTGAGTAAAAATACAATTGTATCACACTATTAACACAATGTATAAAGCAATAAGTTATGCCATTATTCAATTGCTTTCACTTGTAAACAGTAAAGCAATAATGAAATATTATCTACCTAATTTTTGGTTATTTGGATTTTAATTCAGAGACTGAAGTAAAAATATAGAATCTTTACCCACTGGATTTGTTGGATTCTTTGAGTACCTAATACAGTTTACTATAATTTTTGGCTCATTAGTTCTTTATAGAGTATATAACAAGCTGATATTACCTGATTAATAAGTTAGGTAACTGGCTAAGTTAGCTAGTCTGCTCTTTTTGGTAATAGCTTGCTACATCTAGTTTAAAACTGTGTTACATAAATAAAACTGATTTTTGACCTTCAATTTTCTTCCACAAGAGGATTTTCTTTTTCACAACTAGAAATTCAAAGAGCTGAATTTATCTGTAATCCCAGCAAAAAGAAAGTGTGGTACCTTTCTTGCAGCCAGATGACTGTTGGTGTGTAGTAACAGCAAAATAAAACTTTGAACACTGCAGGACTTTCTCTTTGAACTGTTGGAACAGTATGAGGGACCATTTTATTTTTTAAAATCTTCTTATCTTCATCGTAGTAACCAGTCTTTTGGTAAGGCCACCATTACACCTTAAACCAGGAGTATCCAAAGTGCAGCCAAGGGACTATTTATGGCCCTTGGAATAATTTCATGTGGCCCCCAGCCACAGTTAAAGAATAGTATAAATTCGGCCCTTGAGAAAAGCTGATGCAGATGGAGATTTTCAGCGAAATACTTCTATCTTCTTAAATGGAAAAATGTTAGGTACAACACAAAATATTTTTCTTTCATTAACAATGTTTTTTTTTGCTTTGATTACAATATCATAAGTAGGGTCACAGACATCCAGCATGTTTTTAATCCAAACCTGCTGGATACACCTATTCAATAACTTGACCCAATACAGAAAGGGTTTTATAAAGAAAGTTCTAGTTATTTTTGCTGGGAATATACTAAAAAACATTTTCTAGACCAACAAAAAAAGAAAATATTCATCCTAAAAAGTTAGGAAACTCCACACCTCTTTTTTAATGAAACATTTGAGACCCTTTTTGGACCTACAATAATTTGTTCTTTTTCTACTTAGTTTCATTATAATATTGTATGTTTAATTTATTGCTAAGGGGTTAAGATGAATTCACAACAGAAGCAATTAGCATTTTAACTGGAAAAAAAAACTGATTATTGTCCTTAAGGAATTTCAATTTGACAATTTGTGCTCATGGTGCAAAGATTTTGGACACCACCACCTTAGTGACTGCTGGTTTGCTGGTGGTACTCAAGAACTTTCTTTACATGTTACTGAAGTAATTCAAGAAGCCTTCAGAGTTTATTGTGTACAACTTTAGCAGATACCGAAAACAAGTTTTAAATACTGCAAATGTGTAAATCTTCAAGTTTATTATTGATTTTCCTACTAAAACCCACTTCGGAATTCATTTCCAAGGAATACATTTTGCTGGAAGCCAAGACCTAAAGCTAATTTGTCTTCTTGCTAGTTCGATTAAAATAAGGTAACCAGCTACAGTTGCAGGCACAATGGGTTTTCTGTGAAAGATTATGAAATTAAAACCACTTTGGTTAAATCGGGAGAGCACCCACAATAACTGTGGAACTGTTATGGGTCTGATTTAGGGCAGATATAAGTTTGTGTTTGGGTCACAAAATACACAGTTTTTTCTGCTCATGGTGGCTGCTCGTTTTACATTTGGGGGTTACAGCATCACACTCAGCTCAGCGTGAGCTGAGTACCACTCAACCCCAAAGTGCTCTTCTTACCACACAAATATACCTAATATAGTTTTATGCTTTTTTGGGCAGCTCCTCTCTCATGTGTATAACAGGGGCCTAGTCAGATAAATATTTAGACTTGGACCGACATGATGCAAAGTCAATGCAAACATTAGAAAAAAGCTAAGAAAGTCAAATTAGGCTGTCCAAACATGTAGTGCCTTGCAAAAGTATTCATACTTGAATGTTTTCAGACTTTGTGGCATTACAACCACAGGCGTCAATGTATCTCACTAGGATTTTATGTGACAGACCAACACAAAGCAGTGCATAAGAGAGGAATCATAGATGTTTTTCCCAATTTTTTGGCTAATGAAAATTTGAAAAAAATTGGTGTGCATTAGTAATCACCCTCCTTTACTCCACTTGTATTTAATTTAATCTCAGAACATTAGTGAACAACCAATATCATGAAGACCAAGGGACACAGCAGGTAGGTCAAAGAGGGGTTAGGATATTAAAGGGCTTCCCAGGCTTTTGTAATCTCCCAGAACACTGTTAAATCCACCAAAATGGAAAGACCGCAACTCTGAATATACCAAGAGCTGGCCCTCCAACAAAACTGACAAGCTAGGCAAGGAGAGTATTAATCAGAGAAGTAGCCAAGGGGCTCATGGTAACTCTGGAGGAGCTGCAGATATACAATCCTCAGGTGGTGAAATCTGGGGACAGGACAACTCTCAGTCATATATTTAGAAAAGAAGTTCCGTTTGCAGTTTTCTACAAGTCATCTAGTGCAGTGTTTTTCAACCCTGGTCCTTCAGGCACACAACCCTTCATGTTTAGATGTTTCCCTGGCTCAGCACAACTGATTTTAATTTATGGTTGATTTACAGGCCATTCCTCAAGTGCAATCATTTAATTATATGTGTTGAAGCAGAGAAACATGTAAAAAACACTGATCTTGTAGACATGGCAAACTTGTGTAGGAAGATGTTCTGGTCAGATGAGATCAAAACTGAATACCCTGCTGCTGTAATTGGAGTCAAAGGTGGCTTTATTGACTCAAGAATGTGTATCACACTTTTTGGGGTTTATTCATAACAACTTTAGGAAAGTGTTTTATTTCCCTTCTACTTCTCAATTATGCTCTACTTTGTGTTGGTATGTTACTAAAAACCCAATAAAATCTAAATTTTTCATCATCATAAAAATGTAGGTCCATAACCAAAAATGATTTCAGCACAGAACAGATTCCTCAAGGCAGAGAGCCTTTAAAACAAACATGGTGCAAATGTGTGAGTCAGTTAACAGCTTTAGCAGAGTTGTGCAGGACCCTCAGACAGCCCCACATTAGTGTGAAAGTGTCGCCCCTTCCTCAAAGACCTGTGATCAAAGGGGGGCCTCGTCAGCCAAGCAGGGGCACACTGAGGGCTCAGGGTGCGATGGTTATCTTTGGGATAGAATTACATTGAGCAGTTAGGGGGTGCTGTTGGATGGTGGGCACATGGAGGACCCCCACCCACATTTTGCTGTCTGCTATGACAATGAGACACTGTTTTTCCACGGGTTCCTGGTTTTCGCTCCCATACCCATCTACCACGTTCCTGGCCACACCTCTCATCTGTTCTCCTACAATGGCACAGTTTGCTCCACAGAACATCTGACATCGTCTGCTCCCTCCGATCAAGTAAGCCAGCTAGTTTAGGTTTACACACTGATACTCTGACCTGGATTCAAATCTGACATTAGTTTGCGTCCTGGTTGATTAGGATACAAATATATACAGTACTGTGCAAACGTTTAAGGCAGGCGTGAAAAAGGCTGTAAACAAAGAATGCTTTCAAAAATGGAAGTGTTAATCATATATTTACCTCTTCATTTAATCCCAGACACTTGATGATGTTGAGATCAGGGCTCTGTGGGGGCCATACCATCACTTCCAGTAAGTCTTGTTCTTCTTTACACTGAAGATAATTCTTAGTGACTTTGGCTGTATGTTTGGGTTCGTTCACTTAGCATTTTGTAAATTGATAAAAATAAACAATCATCATTTATATTTCTGAAAGCATTCTTTGTTTACAGCATACTGTTACATATTCTGCATGTAAGTACATGTAGTGAAATCACACTATAGGCTGTCAGTGAAGTAATGGTCAGTCAGTCTGTTGTTTTAGTCAATCACCATTCAGTTAAGTTTATATTACTAACAAGGTTCAAAATTACTGGAGTCACGTTTTTACAAACGTATTGACAAGCAAATATTGATAAACTCAACTAAATAAAAGAATTAAATACTATGTGATTTAACAGATCATTTCAACCCTTTCAACACCATAACAGCAAAACACCTCACAGTCTTCTAGCAGCCTGTTTAATGCGTGACTTCTAAAGGTCAGGACGAATGTTAATGTCAGGTTTTAACAGTCTTTGAATCGAAGAAACTACTCAGTCAATGAACACTGCTTTGTTTACCAGATCAGTTCTTTACAACATTAACTACTGAAACTATAAACCAATTAATACCACAACTTTAATGATTTTATTTTTTATTGGGTTATTGTAATTGTTTGTTAAAACCTGTCCCCTAAAACCAGCCCCTAGTTTTCAGCCTGGGGTGAATTTATTAATGTCATACTTATCACAAACCTTTGTGTCAAAATGGTAATCTGCTGTTACACTGCATCCTTTCTTGCCATACATGCAGGCACATCTAAAGATATTATGTGCTTCTAAATGAGAAGGTAATGTGAAGACATGTGAAACATGAAGTCTTGTCACGGCTCTTGTATAGTGTGCTTGTACTGGGATAAAGGGTGTGTGCAAATCCATCAGAGCAGGGTACATTACTCTTGGCATTTCTTCCCACATTTAAGGATGAACTAACCATCAAGGTATGAAAGTTCAATTTTCTATGTGCCCTAAGTGGTCCAATATTTACTATCTAAATTAGTCAGAAAGTAAGAGCTGGTGGATTTGAGTGAATATTCAAGTATTTCGACAGTATAGAAAAACTCCACAGATCTTTTTTATCTGACACTGCACTAACAGGTGTGGACACTTGTCTTTCCATGGTTTATTAAAAATGAGCAAGATATCGTAGGAATTTTACCAAGACTTTTTCTGTAGATATTGGCATAACCCATTTTGCTGTAGATAATAATGTAGCAATGACAAAGTGTTGCTCCAATATTTTCATATGGGTTCAGCTTAAGCATCTAGATTTCTCCCAAGTGTGGCTTTACTTCACCTTCATTTCTAATGGTGATATATAACCGAGAGTCTGAAAAATTGAGGTCCCAAGTGGAGGCTCACAAACAAAGCTTTGAAATTAGTTGATATTGTATTGTATAAACTATTAGTTCAGGATGAACTTCATGTTTGAGTTTGATTGTAAGTCAAGCCTCACTTTGAATCAGCCGGCATTAACAGTGACACAAGTAATGATGTGGAGGATTCCACCAACAGATTCTTCTAACAGATTATTCTTCTGTACTGAATGCAAAGACTTTAGACTTCAGAAAATGTTTAGAGTAAGCCACACAGGGTATCAGAGTGAGAAAAATAAATGTTCACAGTGCTTTCTTTTTGCACCTCATGCTTAGACGGAGCATGTCAGGGCCTATCTGGATAGTAAAACGTCAACGGTGCCCTCCTTATCCTAAGAGCACCTTATCTCCTCTCCCATCATGTCTCTCCTGAAAGGAAACTGCTATCTGATAGAAGAGAGGGCAAGGGAGGACAGGTTTGGAGTCTATTTGTGTGTGTTGTTAAGGACAGGAATGCCATGAAATGTTTCACAAACATAAGCAAGTTCTGTGCATCTGTTATAATTGAAAACCTCTGAGTCTCTGTAAATATGGTAATGGCTGCAGATCAGCTGTTTTATTTAGATTTAGTAATATTGAATTAGTATTAGCAATCTATGTTTAACTTTAACAACAATTATCCTAAAATGCCTAGAAAAAATTTTCACAATAAGTTTTTTTTGTTATTAATTGTCCAAACGTATTTCAGTCAAAAACCTCCAAAGCACATATTTTACATTTTATGTTAAAAGACAAATACAGCCAAAATAAAATCCGTATATTTTTAAAACAAGTTAAATCCATGAATTACCAGCTTGTGGCATTCAGCAGCAATAACTTTAATTAGTCATTTATCAGTGTCTCACAGGATATTTGGCCTACTGATCTTTACAATGTTCCTGCATACCTTTCTTAAGGTCCTGCTGCAGCCTTTCAGTCACGCTACGGTCTGGACTGGGTCATTCAAGCACTTTATTTATTTTTTTCCAGTTCTGTTTAGACACACATTAGATTCTTAATTGCTTTGGGAATATAATCTTTATGATTCCCTCAAGGACTGCATGGGCCCTAGGTGCATGATTGTGAAATAACCCTAAAATTGTCATCTTTCACCATTGTGCCAGACCCTTTGCATAAGGTGTTTGCGCTGATATGCTGTGTTCGCTTTTGCCAAACATAACACCATGAATTATGGTCAAGCATTTCTGCTATGGTCTCATCCGTTCTGCTGCCATGTTGTTTTCAGAAATAAGAGGCTTTCTTCAGACAGTCTTTTTGAGCAAGTCATGCTTATTCATACTTACTCATAGAATTTACCAAGCTAACTGATGGCTGTGAAGTATTAGCTACAGGGCAGGGCATTTTATATTTTTTTTTAACATTGCACAAATGGGTTGTCAACAGAATATATTGAGACCTTTGCCCCTGTGAAGACTGGTAGTTTCTGTGTGTTTTCTAATGGAGATGTTTTAATAACCCTTCCCAGACTGATGGAGATTGCCATTTGCTTTCCACCTTATCACTGTGTGACCACACACCAGGCTCTTGAACAGAAACTAACCAAAACTCCTGGTCACTTGTTGATGAGGATGTTGGAGCACATTTGATTAGCTGCATCTAGCTGTGTCCATCCCACTTTCGAGGCAGGACTTTAGGTCATGTAGTCCTGACCTGGAGTTCTTTTTTTAAACTGTAAACCTTTTCATTCAACGAGAGAGTTCTCATTCAAGGCCAGCTTTACGCAGGGGCAAAAGGGGGCAATGCACCCTCAAATCAATTCTCAATCACTCAAGCACAAGCCCCTGCCTTGCCTCTCCCTCCTCCTACATTTAAGACACAACGTTGTCGTGCAGCTCAAAGCGGATGTCTGCCGGACATGTCCGTGCAAAGCTCCATTTTTCAACCACATACCTGGTGTCACACAATAACTGTGTATGCTATGGTGCTGCTGAAAATATTACGTGGCTTCTGGCCTGATGTTTCTTTAAAAAGGCCGGAGAGGGGGGCATTTCGGTGCAAGACCTCCTGGAAAACGCTGGCATTTTCTTCCAATCATCATCAATTTATGACTGCATAACACATTGCCTACACGCTTTGTACTCATAAAATCCATGATTTCAAAGCCTTGTCCAGCTGTTGACTGAAGTTTGTTAGGCTTAATACTTTAACTTAATTAGTTTGATGTTAAAGCTTGAAGAGGAAAAGAAATAGCATGGCCACAAGCATTTTTCTGATTGTCTAGTAACTCAAACAATAAATTGTTTATTAATAGAAACAAACAGTATTTTAACATACAGTATTTTATAATTACAGCATGCTGGCCAAACTGTTCTGTG
This sequence comes from Girardinichthys multiradiatus, assembly GCF_021462225.1. Classification (NCBI taxonomy): domain Eukaryota; kingdom Metazoa; phylum Chordata; class Actinopteri; order Cyprinodontiformes; family Goodeidae; genus Girardinichthys; species Girardinichthys multiradiatus. The sequence goes on along the minus strand of NC_061813.1, from coordinate 9,420,074 downwards.
TAGGTAAAAGTCACTTGAACTCAAGGAGCTGTTTTCATGCAAGCATTTCTTCTTCAACAGTTGAGGAATAATTTTTCTAGGTAGTTAACATTACAGGCTAATATATATCGAAGGCTGAATAAAATACTCTATGATATAGAGCAGCAAACAGAAAATGAGGAATAAATAAGAAAATATTACTTAGCTGTCTGTTTGATTTTATTAGGATAATAATAGATCCAATGTTGACATTAACTACCTAAAGTAGGTTTGTGTTTTGTGGTGAAGGTGGTGGTGAGTTATATTGATATTGGTAATGGTTTATTATTTGTGTAATGTTTCAACTTTGTCAGAAAACAAATAATGTACATTGTTTTCTCACCTGATTCAGTGAGTCTCTATTGATTACAATGCATAGCAGAACATTGATTTATTTCATTTACACATTTTGCAGCATAATGCCAACAAAAGTGAGGCTATAAAAGCATAATTATAACCAGGTTTTTTTATTTATTTAATTTTAAAAATAAATTTGGCAATAAATGCCCTTTTTTGGCTTGTGCACCTGCCTCCAAAAATGTTTGTGCATGTTTTGACCAGTTCCAATTCGGATCTGGTACTGATCTTATTTTAGCTTTCTGGATATTTTTTGTATTTCCTCTTCTGCATGATGTTGTCTCTCCACATCAGGTCACAGCTTAACAAAGCAAAGGTCGCACCTCAGTGTCAATTAGACGAACTCTTAACAGCATTTTGGGCGTTTACAGTTGACTAATATAATTTCACATTGACAGTTGAAACTATTTTTCTTTCAGCCCAACATGTTAAAAGAAGCCCAACTGGGGGAAAACCAGTGCCATCTGGCAAATTGCACAGCACTACATAGTTTACCCCAATCCCATAAAGAAAACACTAATAACAACAATAAACATCCCGGAGCATAATGTGTATGCATGATGATGCCCCCTTCACATTTCTGCCTGCCACCTCATGTCTAGAACCGGCCCTGTTCTAATTTTTTCTGGTCAGTGTTAACAGCCCACCACAAGTCATCAGAGTCAGCTCGCTGAGCTGATCACAGACATGGTGTAAAAACACTCAGACTCTTACTAGCTTCCTGACTGACTGGCAGCAGCAGATCAGGCTGGGGAGCATCTTTTGCACACAAGAACCATCAGCATCATTGCTAGGGCCACCAGTTTCAAAAGGTGGATCAGGTAGTCCGTTAGTGCGGTCAGAACCACCTGCAGCGCAATTTTTTACAAACAGCTTGAGATGTACAAAAATTTAAGTTTTGACCTGTAGATGGAAATGCTCATCAGTCTGTGCCCCGAGGAGCATAAAATGCATGTGAATCATCTAAGGGGCACTTTCATTCTCACTGAAAAAGAAAACATCAACAACCAGCAGATTAATTCCTAACAAGTCAGGTTTGATGATTCCTAAGGTGGACAAGTTGGAGACAATGTCACACGTCCATAAGTTGTCCGTTATTGTGGAACAATGGCAACTTTGGCACAGCTGGAGGACATCACCAATGGAAGACGTCGGAGGGAGTGTTTTTTTCAGAGATCCTCCTGATCTGCTGGCACATGATGATGCATGGCTCATCAGCTGCTTTAGATTGCCCAGGGCAATTATTTTAGGGCTCTGCACATACAGGGGTTGGACAATGAAACTGAAACACCTGGTTTTAGACCACAATAATTTATTAGTATGGTGTAGGGCCTCCTTTTGCGGCCAATACAGCGTCAATTCATCTTGGGAATGACATATCCAAGTCCTGCACAGTGGTCAGAGGGATTTTAAGCCATTCTTCTTGCAGGATAGTGGCCAGGTCACTACGTGATACTGGTGGAGGAAAACACGGCACCGCCTTCAGGATACAATGTTTGAACCATTGGATGCACATGGTCCTCAAGAATGGTTCGGTAGTGCTTGGCAGTGATGCGCCCATCTAGCACAAGTATTGGGCCAAGGGAATGCCATGATATGGCAGCCCAAACCATCACTGATCCACCTCCATGCTTCACTCTGGGCATGCAACAGTCTGGGTGGTCCGCTTCTTTGGGGCTTCTCCACACCGTAACTCTCCCGGATGTGGGGAAAACAGTAAAGGTGGACTCATCAGAGAACAATACATGTTTCACATTGTCCACAGCCCAAGATTTGCGCTCCTTGCACTATTGAAACCGACGTTTGGCATTGGCATGAGTGACCAAAGGTTTGGCTATAGCAGCCCGGCCGTGTATATTGACCCTGTGGAGCTCCCGACGGACAGTTCTGGTGGAAACAGGAGAGTTGAGGTGCACATTTAATTCTGCCGTGATTTGGGCAGCCGTGGTTTTATGTTTTTTGGATACAATCCGGGTTAGCACCCGAACATCCCTTTCAGACAGCTTCCTCTTGCGTCCACAGTTAATCCTGTTGGATGTGGTTCGTCCTTCTTGGTGGTATGCTGACATCACCCTGGATATCGTGGCTCTTGATACATCACAAAGACTTGCTGTCTTGGTCACAGATGCGCCAGCAAGACGTGCACCAACAATTTGTTCTCTTTTGAACTCTGGTATGTCACCCATAATGTTGTGTGCATTTCAATATTTTGAGCAAAACTGTGCTCTTACCCTGCTAATTGAACCTTCATACTCTGCTCTTACTGGTGCAATGTGCAATCAATGAAGACTGGCTACCAGGCTGGTCCAATTTAGCCATGAAACCTCTCACACTAAAATGACAGGTGTTTCAGTTTCATTGTCCAACCCCTGTAGCTGGCCTCAGTGTTACAGAGGGAAACCAGGAGGAACCGTGTGTCTCCGGTGCCAGTTCCAGAGCTTTTCAGAGGGAGCTGACTGACAAGTCAGGTATTTAACAGTCATCCCTGAGCTGGGCCATGCCAGCTATATGGGTCAGCCTCATCCGTATGTTGCTCTGATATATAACATTCCCCTAAATTGTGGCTCTAACTTGCAGTGGGGAGCCGATTTCTGAATCAGAGCTATGGACTGGACTCATACTGCTATAAGGGCACCAGCTGTAAATGAAAATGCATTTATGAATAGAAATTTAATTCAAAGTATGAGCAACCTATTTGTGATGCGACAGTCTTCCTAATAAAAAAAAAGGAGGCATATTCACGTTATTATATTGACCATCATTAAGCTATGAATGAGCTCAGTGCAGCAGCTAAAAAGCGCTGTTTGGTTTCATTGTAGAACTAAACAGGTAAGAGCCGACAAACAATTTAATTTCAGTCAGGTTTGAGTCACAGATGTCATTTAAGAAGTTGTTGGTTTGCTGTAATTCACTACAAACATCCCTCATGGTGTGTAAACACAGTCTCTCTGTGTTTTTCCGCCGACAGGAACCGGTTCCTTGACTGTAACAGCACCGTTGCCATGATTATTTGGAAACGTGATGGCTTCCGGCTTATACTACTTTGCATATGTATTTAGGGGTGGGGACCGGGCGGTCTTAGTGCCACGTGCAACTACATCAAATCCACTGCAAATTGGGATGTATGAAGGCTACGTGTGCGGTGACATGTCTACGTACAGTTTTGTACATCAGAATTTTTTTGTGAGGCCCCTGGGGCCTAACCCGATGACAATGGACTTCTGGAGAACACCCCTCACACTGCCTCCTTGTTTGTGTACACAATCTTGGCCAATAAAGCTGATTCTGGTTCCCTTCTGATTCTATTCATTTATTTTTTACATGCAGATTTTTCATTTTGACTTCTTTCATGGTAAATAAATAATGACATTGAGAAAACTTCAGTTTCATTTAGTTCTGATACATCAAAACTTTGAATTGGAACAGGGCGTACTTTTTTTTGCTGGGACTGTAAAACTGTTTTCCACTGTTAGCAGTAGTTTACCCCCAGTATGCTTTGGGCAACACAGAAACCCAGTTTCAGTTTCCGTTTTTCCAGAAACTACCATCATTTTTCAATGGAAGCTGTAGCCACATGTTCAAAATGATGCATTAAAAGGATCTGTTGTATGAAATAAATAAAACGTGATTGCTGAAATTCTTTATTGGGAATCTTTCTAGGGTGAAAATATTTTTAAAATATCTCAAAACTGCACACTTGCACAAAAAATATGTACTGTGACCTGTGTACTTCCATACTAAAGCAGAGTATTTTCTGTATTTCTGTTGCTATGACCTCTGAGTTAGAACTCATGACCAAGAGCCAGTGATCTAATAAAGCCTTTTCTGCTTGACTGCTCCTTAAATTACTGGAGGTGGCATGGGCCAACAGGGTATCATTCCACTTACCCACATTAACCCACTTTATGTACGTTTAATTTGAAATATACAGCATTCTGTAATGCCAGCACAAATCATGAATGAGTCACATAAAAACACACTTAAAGTAAAATCAAATAACCAAACAGTCCTAGTGCTGGCTTTCTCATCAAGGTCTTTTTTAGTTTATGCCAAAGTCTATCCATATAAAGAGAGAAATATGGGAGAAAATCTTTGGAATATTCTATTTATGGCTCAAAAGTATACCTTCATATGAGGAGCCTGCATCCTGCAGCCAGACTGCAGCCTGGCAGCTGCACAAGTATTTATAAATCTTATCTGCCTGGCTGTGGGCCGCAGAGCCAATAGTTAACCAGCCTCTGTTCAGTGATAGCTTTCAGACCAGGCTTGCAGGAAGCTGATTAGATACATGGAGAGCAGATACAGAGCCAGGCCAGCACTCTCTGGCACCAAACTGCAATTAGACTCCTAATTATCAAATAAAAAACACAAGGCAGGAATGTGACTCCCATGTCTATTTTCAGCAATCCGAATGTGGGACTGTCTGCTGAATGCTAAATGACTCAGCTGACGTTATGCTCTGGACTCAACATAACATTAATGTCAATTCAGGATGTGTAACGTTACCTTTATTACAATTATGATATATATGTATATATATACATAAATACGGTACTGTGCCAAAGTTTTAGGCAGGTGTGAAAAAATGCTATAGACAAAGAATGCTTTCAAAAATGGAAGTGTTAATCATTTATTTTCATCAATCAACAAAATGCAGTGAAGGAACAAAAGAGAAATCTAAATCAAATCAATATTTGGTGTGACCACCTTTTGCCTTTAAAACCGCATCAGTTCTTCTAGGTACACATGCACACAGTTTTTTAAGGAACTCGGCTGGTTGGTTGTTCCAAACATCTTGGAGAACTAACCACAGATCTTCTGTGGATGTAGGTTTTCTCACATCCTTCTGTCTCTTCATGTAATCCCAGACACACTGGATGATGTTGAGATCAGGGCTCTGTGGGGGCCATACCATCACTTCAGTAAGTCTTGTTCTTTATGCTAAAGATAGTTCTTAATGACTTTGGCTGTATGTTTGGATTCGCTCACTTTTGTAAATTGATGAAAACAAACTATCATCATTTATATGTTCATCTGTGCACTTGGATGTTTTAGGGGGTACAGTAAAGCAGCTCAGTTTGCACTCAGATGTGCTTTCAGAAGTAATGTCAGTGTGATGCATACTATTTTATCCTGGCTAAAATGATATAAAAAATTAGAAGTTTAAAGCAGCCAAGGACAAAATATAGAAAATGATTTTTTAGTACTAATGTGCATAATTATCAAACTAGACATGCAGTTAATGGTATATTTACACGACCAGAGGTTCATACAGACTCCTGATGTTGGCCTTATAGAGAGCCATGTTTACATGGAAAACCTTACCTAAAACAATAGAGAGCTGTGTCAAACAAATGAATTTCATATCATTTTGAGAAGGTATTTTCAAGAAAAAAAGACTATCCTGATTCTGATTTTATCAATCCTACAATGTGTTGTGCTGATTATGTACGTTTTAAATATACATTTTTTGTATGTATTGCTAGCCTAAGCTGACAATACATACAAGTGGAGGAGTTTAAGTATCTCGCGGTCTTGTTCATGAGTGAGGGAAGAATGGAGCGGGAGATCGACAGACGGATCGGTGCTGCTGCCACAGTAATGGGGGCGCTGTGCCGGTCCATTGTGGTGAAGAGAGAGCTGAGCCGAAAAGCGAAGTTCTCGATTTACCGGTCGGTCTACGTTCCTACCCTCAACTATGGCCATGAACTTTGGGTCATGACCGAAAGAACGAGATTCCGGATACAAGCGGCTGAAATGAGCTTCCTCCGTTGGGTGGCCGGGCACTCCCTTAGAGATAGGGTGAGGAGCTCGGCCATCCGGGAGGAGCTCGGAGTAGAGCCGCTGCTCCTCCACATCGAGAGGAGCCAGTTGAGGTGGCTCGGGCATCTATACCGGATGCCTCCTGGACGCCTTCCTCGGGAGGTGTTCCAGGCAGGTCCCACCGGGAGGAGGCCCAGGGGACGGCCCAGGACACGCTGGAGGGACTATGTCTCTCGGCTGGCCTGGGAACGCCTTGGGCTCCCCCCGGAGGAGCTGGAGAAGGTGTCTGGAGAGAGGGACGTCTGGGCGTCTCTGCTGAGTCTGCTGCCCCCGCAACCCAGTCCCGGAATAATAAAGCGGAAGACGACGAGTACGAGTGTATGTATTGCATAAATGTATGTACAGCATTTTTTTGGTTTTGATCCATGACCTTTGCTTGTTTTTATCTGTATCTGTTTTGTGGTGATTTGTTTTATGTGTATTTGTTGTTTATATCGGACCCCAGGAAGAGTAGATGCAGGGAACTGCAACTAATGAGAATCCAAAATTAAAAAAATAAGAGAGCATCTGTGAACACAGATTTTCATGCCCTGCCACATATTCTCTGGACTTTGACTAAGCGATTCTAACTCATGAATACGCTTTCATCTAAACCCATCCTTTGGAGTTTTGTGTATAGAGTTGCTATCCTGGTGGAAGGTGAACCTCCACTTATGTTGCAATTCTTTTGCAGCCTCTAACAGGTTTCCTTCTAGGATTACAATGCATTTAGCTTCATCCACCAGTTTCCCTTTTCCTACTGAAGAAAAGCATCTCCACAGCATAAAGGGTTTTAGGTATTGGCCAACAAATAAAATTTTTGTTCATTTGATCAGAAAGCGTTCTTTCACAGGGTTCCTGTGTGCTTTTAAATATCTTGTGGCGAACTGCGAATAGTTGGCCTTCTTTCAACAGTTTGGTATCAATACACTTTTCAAGTCACTATAGGTTCCTCAATAATATCATTAGCCTAGTTGGTTACATTTATGATATATATTGAACCAGGAGATCCTAGGAGATCTTTATCAATATGATTTTTATATATTTGACAAAGTAGCAGATCAGTGTAAATGATTATATTGCTTAACATAGTCAGATATCTAAACTAATAAATTTTTCAGACTCTTGTCTAGATTTCTAGTTCAATATCCATTGTAGCAGTTTATCTTTTTCAAAAACCTCTTCAGCCTAAGATTTTTTTTTTTTTTAAAAACCTTAATGTTGTTCTGAGCAGTTGTGATATTTTAGGACTTAATGTAGTTCTTTAAGAAATCTTAGTAGGAACTTTTCAGCCTCTGGTACTCTTAGTGAAAACTGTTCACCATTTCCCTTTTTTGAAATGATCTTACCTGCCCAGCAACTCTTCTAACTCACCTGACGTTGCCTTCCCTTTCCACCAGGGAGCAATCGTTAAAGAAAGAAAGAGAAGCAAAGAGAATAATGTGAAAACTTGCTATCCGGTCACAAACCCAGCAAGCTTGAGCATATTTGTTTGCCTCTGGAGTATGTTAGTTCTTACTGTGTGGCTTACTTGGTGGCAGATAGGCTAAATGTGTTTCCCAGATGTCCCTGAGCAACTGAGAATGATGGAAACAGGAAGTAAAGAAGCATCAGGCAGAACTGGAGAGACTTCCTCTTGTGATCTCCGACGGGGCTTTGCTAATTGGCTTGGCGGCTTGAGGACATCCTGGTAGCTCTGTCTCAGCAGACACTCCCGCATCAGTGCTAACAGGAAGCCATGACCTGCAGCATCAGCGCCATTTAGGCACTTTCACAGCTGCAGCACATAAACCAATCATAGCTGTCTAACAGCGAGGCGAAGTCAATGATTTTCATCTTTGTTTTAACTGGCTCCGACTGTCCTCGTCAGACATTTTCCATGTCAGGCCAGGCAGCCATTCTGCTTTCCCTGATGGTATTTGGTGAGCCATGCACAACTCCTAAATTAGATGCTTCAGACTGGTTTTACTGCAGCCTATCATCTCCTTTTGGCATTGTTGCAGGGCCAGGGCCTGCTCTGCTAGGATAAGGCGATGCTTTTGTAGGATTCTCCTGCGCTTTAACTTCATTATTTTTTTGTTCCCAACCCGCAGCAGCTGTTTCAGGAGGTGCTGCATACTGTGCCTCAAATGGACTTTCAAGATTTATCTGATTTTGTTTCCTCCATAAGAAAGTTTTCTTTACATGACATATGCACGGAGAACTTCCTCTGTGGACTCAATAAACCATTTCTGAGGTGACAATGTGGCAGATATTCATATTTTGGAGAAGAGAACAAAAAGACAGATCCACCATGCAACAGCCTACAGTACCTTGAAGAACAATGTAAACATCTTTCTCACATTTTGTCATGCAACAACCACAAACTTCTATGTTTACATTGGGATTTTACCAGACAGAACAACAAAATGTAACGTATAACTGTGCAGTACCAGAAAAGTGATACATGCATTTAAAACTGTTTTACAAATAGAAAATGAGACATGCATTTATATTTAGCATCACTGATTTAATACTTTGTAGAAGCACCTTTTTAGTTACACCTACAAGTATTTTGGGGTATGCTTCTACAAGCTTTGTACATCTGGACACTTAATGTTTACCCATATTTCTTAGCAAAATAGCTTAAACTCGGTCAGACTGGATAAAAAGCCTCTGTGATGAGCAACTCTTTCAACTCTTGTTTAAGATTCTCAATTGGATTTAGACAACATGAAGTTATTGGCAGCAATCGCTCAACTGATGCCCCAGGAAGGATTGGGGCATCAGCTAAACACCAAAACATAAAGTTAATGGCAGCATTATTTGAAGATACAGCGCAAATTAGTAAGTAAAAATGTCAGGAGTTATATCAACGTGAAATACTAAATGTGCATTGGTGATCCTCATCCACTCAGGGTGATGGGGGTATTTCAAGCAGCCAATGGCCATGAGGTTGGTCACACCCTAAACAGGTCGCCAGTCCGTCACTGAGAGACCCAACCACATACACACACACTTAAACTTAGGACAATTTAGAGAGACCAATTAACCTAACATTCTGTCATATTCATAGATCTGTGTGTAGGTTGGATTAGTCTCTCTTTCTCTACCTCTGTCTCTTGTCTGCGAGGAGACTGGCAGGTGCAGTTTTCTTAGCTGGAGCTTGTTGGGACTCATCAGGAGGAGCTCAAAGAGGCGATATCCCTGAGGCAGATATCAAATTGCTTTACTCACGAGTGGAAATAAGACTCATTCTCTGTGTTCCATTCTCCTTGAGTTCAGACACGTATTTCTGGCTATCATGTTCATGCTCTGTTTCTGGACTCCAGTGATCAACTTCTTTGTTCCTCACTGTTCTTGGGTTATCCTTCCAATACTTTTTCTCTAATCTCCTTGCTGCTCTCCTGGCCGCTCTCTTGGACTCACAGCTCTGAACCCTAACCAGCAAGCCACCACTCACTCACCTGTCTGTCCACCCTTCAACACCGTCACCTCTCTCCCCAAGAACAACCTGGAAAAGAAGTCAGAGAGACAATTACTATCCACTCTTTTTACCAAACTCCTACCAAGCTTAGCCCTTGTGGATATACTCACCTCCTCCTAGAACTCCTCTTCATCACCTACAAGTAAGAATTCTTTATCATCACTTGATCTACAATCTTCAAGTAACACCTACCTTGAAATGAACTGCTCACCCCTCCTTTGCATGTTTTTAAGGTGGGGGAGGAAGGAAGCTGGATTACCTGGGAAAAAACCTCATGCATGCAGAGGGAAAACATTCAAACTCAATGCAGAAAGGCCCGAGACAGGATTCAAATCCAGGACCAAATTTGGACCAACATGCATCCCCACACAACACTGGCAATAATGATAAAAAATTTAGAAATTTTAATAAGGAACCTGCAAGCTAATTTCAGCTATATAAAGCTCATCGTGGGACCTACTGTCATACAAGGAGCTAAACACCAATGGATAACATTACACACCAATCCCATTTTAAGTTTTTTTTTTTTTATAATATTCTAGGAAGATGAGTAAGAGGTTCAGACTCAAGAGAAAAAGCTGTTCATGATTAATAAAAACAAGTGAGTAGATTTAAAAGAGATATTGTTAAAATGATTTAACTTTCTGGGTTAGAGAGCATTCCAAAACAGGCATTTTTGGTTAGTTTGAATTATCCCAGTAACTGCTATTGTGGCCCTCACCCAATTGATGTTTCACATTCAGATGCAAACCCAGACCTCGGACCAAGACACTGATTTAATATGCAGCCCCACAGGCGTCCAACCTGTTGCTTTCCAGCACGTACACTCAAACTAAGGCAGCATTTCAGCCACTGAATCACACATCATCTGTCAAAATTTACAAGCCCAACATCTACCTCATGTCTACAAAGTAGCCCTTAACAGCGAACATTTCAGGGTTTTAAAATTCATTCATTTACATTTCTGCACTGGCCACCTTTTACAATGTTTTAGTTTTCCATAACTGTATTTGTACTTGAATGAGCGAAGAAAATGGATGTATGTTTGCGTGCCAGTTTGAGGTCATAGGCCTTTGTGACTGCAATGGAAATTTGGCAGAGACAGCAATCCTGGCTCAAAAAGTGGAGACCAACACGGCAACAAGTGGGACAGTCCTGGTAGTGTTGCTGGTTGACAGCTGGCAGAGTTGCGCTCATTCCTTCCCTCCCTTCTGCCACCTTTGTCTTGGCCCGTTTCTTGGCTAAATGGATGCAGGAAATCTCCTGGACTGTTCCAGGTGGGACTGAAGCATGACTTTCTGAGAACGGCCCTTTTCCTGTTTACTGGAGCCGGACAGCAGAACTGGCAGTAAACAGGATTCCCTTTCAGCCCTTCTGTCCCTCCCTCTGTCTATTTCTCCATGCTTTCAGACTGACCTTCCCAGTAAAACATCTTGGCGTTTGAGGGCTAAAGTAGAAAGCAGCCAGTTATTTTTCAGTGGCTATTTAAAACAAATATGATTTTAACATACTTGCTAACTTGGCTGCCTTGCAGAGTTAAAGAAAATATTCTGGACAAACAGAAGGAGAGATAAAATAGAAAGATCTCCATTGTGAATTTGGCTTTACTGGATTTATATTTAGCCAATCTAACCCCCTCCTTCCCCTCCTCCTATTTTCTAACCCTAAGAAACCCGAGTCACTGAGATCTGACCGCAGTGAAGTCTGTATGAATTTGCCACATCTCCTGGTAGACTTTTACCCTCCAGTTGTCTTCAAGGTTTTTTCCTAAGGACGACCTCAATCAACATTCCTGCCATTGGAAGACTCAGATTGGCAATTGCAGAAATTACAAGATGGGACTGCCAACTTTGTGGACTGGAGTGAAAGGGAAACAAAAATGGACGTTAAAAAACTTTGAGCAAAAGATTGTAGAGTGAGGGATGTTGGAACAGCCAATCTGTATTTGCCTCAGGTTCACTTGGTCTGGGCAGTGCCACTGTCACTTAATCTCACGTCTTAAAAGACGCCAATACATCCAGCTTATTCCTTTAAACCCAGGACTGTTTTTGTGAATTAGGCTTGCAACATGAGGAACCACAGTCTTCCATCTTCACACAGTCTTCCATCTTCCAAGTTAACATGGAACTGTCTCTTGCATGAGAAAATTCAGCTTAAAACGTTAGACACTTTATAGAAGATGGTATAACTATAGCTGCATCTTCCTCTTATATAGATTGGAAGGGGGACCTGAATAAAGGGACTCTAATTATATGGCCAAGTATGTTTATCTTACTCAACTCCTGAAGAAGAATAAAATAAAAATATTATTTAATGTGATATTTACGGGCATTTTCTATTTTGCATTTGGTAATTTTGCATTTGACTATTTTCATGTGGTAATTTTGTGTTGTAGGTTAAATACACCTGCTGAAGCCACAAGTTTGTCTGATTAACGGTGAGTCTGGCACTGAACAATGCACCGCATATCTGGACATGACTACATATGATTGTTGAAACAGATAAAAAAGAAGAAACCAGTTTCTTCAAAATTACAGCTCACTATAAATGATTAGATGCCAAATCAAACTACTTTACCAGAGCTGCTGCTAACAAACTGTAAGATGCTAACACAATCCATCTAACAACACTGGCAGAAACAAGGAAGATACTCCATCCATCCTGTCTTGTAGAAACCAGCCAACCAGCACACTGAGGTTGTTGCTGCAGGAAAAGCAGCCGACTTCACTTAGATTATTAAACTGAAAAATCTGAAATCTGAACAGCAGGCTGAGTCAGCTCCACTTCTGCTCATTCTTCCATATTATATCTGTTGTCTTCACGTTTATCTTTCTTTTTTTGTAAGCACACGTCTGATGTTAACTTTCTTTTTGAATTTTTCCTTGCACACACAACTCATTGTGTGAAATCCTGTTTCTCTTTATTCTTTATTATTCCGTCTTCTTCTTATTATTATTCTGGATGCTTCCGTACACTTTTTGATTCGCTTCTCCTTCTGCATACTTTGTGCTATTGTAACCGTTCAAATTTCACAATATTCAGCCCTTTCAGGACATTCCGGCTATGACTTTTGGTATTTATACCTTTTATACTTTTAAAATATTCAGCTTTTTATAATTTTTTTGCTCCCATTGGAATGAATAGAAGACAAAATAAATTCAGCTAAAACTTCACTGTTTTTGCCATTTAACTACTTCCGCATACTTTCAGCTAGAAATCCCATTCAACCTTTAAAATGCTTTCACAACCCTCTGTTATTATTGTATAATTCAGCTTTTTGATATCTTTTACAGTTTTTCTACTATTTTGATTCAAACTTTATTACAATTTCTTCAGATTTTCAGTTTTATAATGTAATCCTATGACGGAATGTTTGTGTCGCTAGAGTGTACACAGATGACAAACTGCTCATAAAACAAACAGCACTGATATGGCATTGATATGGTTTATTTGTCATATGCAGGTTAACACGCAGTAAACAAATGCTTAGGATAAGAAGAACCGTTCAAATCACGATAAAAACAAAAACACTAATGGCGTACAAAAAAAAGTCCACATCATGCAGCAGTAATAAGCAAACAAAGTGTCACAGATGTGGTTTCGTGCAGTATTATTGTCCAGTAGTTTGTTTGACAGCTTGTGGATAAAAACTGTCTTTTAGTCTGATTTGAAGATAATTTTATTTAAGGCAGATTTCAAAATAAAACTCAATCAATCTCAAAACGGGTGTGGTGTTTGTTCCATTTTTGCAGTTATCTGGTTTGGAAACTATCCCACAAAGTATTGCGAAATAACGCAAAGACTATTGCGTGGGGACACAAAAAAAGACAAAATTTCCCCACGTCCCCTCACGGACCTCGTTGAAAGGCTTCATCAAGGGAAGATATTAAATAAATATGTTGAGAAATAGAAAAAAATTTTATGTACCATTAAATGTACAATTTATTTAATACATCATTAAATATTAAGTGTACCACTAATTACGTCATGTCATGTTACATTTACTTCACTTATGGGACATTCACAACATTTATTTATTTAATGATGATTTTATTGTATTAAATTTGTCCAGTTTGACCCTCCATTCTTGATGCCTGTATAGGAGGTCATGTCAGAATTTGAATCAGGTGTTCTGGAGCAGACACACATCTAAAACCTGCAGGGAAGGGGTCCCTGAGGACCAGGGCTGTGAACCATTGAGGTACAGTTTCTTAATTGTGAAGGTAATGCATTTTTGCACTTTTGTTCACATAGTACAGTTCTCTTGCTAGGTGCATTTTTCTTTCGTTTCCGCAACTTGAAACATAAAAGTAATGTCATTGTTCAAAGGAAACAGTCACTTAATAAATGAGTAAAATACAACTATGTACATATTCAGCTAAGATAGGCATGGTCTGTTTCCTTGTTTGATATTTTATTATTTCTTCATTATTTTTCTTTTTACTTTAACTGGCTTTTATTACAACTAAAAACAGGGACCTAACTGGTCCTTCAAACAAAGAAATTGCCAAAAGACTAAATGAAGAAAACAAAATGGGAGTGGCACAGGAGTGGGAGTCGTTCTGAATGGGAGCGGGATGGGAGTGGGAGTCAATTTACCAGAAGTGGGACGGGACAGGATTTTTTTCATTATGCTGGCCTGGGATTGGGATGGGACAAGACATTTTTCTGTGGGAGTGGGATGGGACAGGTGAGAAAATCCACTCCCGTGTCACCCTCTAGTGTGTATGTACCTTTCTTCTCTTCCAGTCTCCAACTGAGACACACACAAGAGCCCTGACACACACACACACACACATCCCTGTTTTGCTGTCTTTGTGAGGAGTTCGCATTGAATTCCATTCATTTTCATTCATTTCTATGGCATAAACCTAACCCGACCCCTAACCCTTTGACCATCTTCATAGAAGGCAACTACATGGTGGCCATTTTGTGTCGAGTACTTAAACAGTATGTTCTGCTGTTCCAACAGCTAGACAACAGTGAGTAAATTTAGAAGGTAATTTCAAAGACTTTCGCATATAGGCTGTTAGCACATCAGAACCTGGAACAAGTCTCTATCGGAACCATACACAAACTCCATCAGAACCAAGAGGAAATTTCCATCAGAACTAGGTCCAAAATCTGCCAGAACCAGGAAGATTCTCTATCAGAACCTTGTCCAATATCCATCAGAACCTGGCAAAAATCTCCATAAGAACCTTGAACAAATATACACTAGACTTATGATGATAAGACCGTCTTCATAGGTCCCAGGGGAGCATCAAAACAGCGACCATTTGATGCCAGTTACTTAAACAGCTTCTACTGCTGTTCCAACACCTGAACAAGAGTGAATAATTTTAAAGGGAAATTTCATAGACATTTGAATATAGGCTGTCGTTAGCATTATCATTTTAGCTAAGTTTAGCTTATACATTGTTTTTGAATAGTAGATGGGTTAAATTAATATCAGCCTTCATGCTAGTGATAGCCAATATGCTAATGTTAGCATTTTAGCTTCTCTTTCTCATCTCTTCTCTCTTAGCTGAAGAACACTTTTGCCTTTTTTAGGCAATTTATTGTTTGTTTTTGTGTTTCTTCAACATATTTGTTGTTAGTTCGTTCTTTTTCTGAATTTTCTGCCATTTTTTATATATTTTAGCACCGACTTCAACTTCTTAGGCTATATTTTTGCTTCAGTCTATGCTTTTTCAGCTCATCTATGGGCAGCTCTTTCCTGTTTTTTTAAATGTTTTTGTCAGTTCTTGTATTTCAACAACTATTTCGAGTAGTTTTCAGGTAACTTCACTTTGTTACGGTGTTTTATACCTGATAGTCTTCCTGATTAAATAGATCAGATTACAGTTTATCTTTTATGTTTCTGCTATTTCTACTAATTTATCAGATTTCAGCTGATATTCTGCAGTCAACCTTAGCCACTTTTTGCCAGCTTTCAACAGGAGTTTAGCATTTCTGTTTTCTTCTAATTCATTAAATTTTAGCAGATTGTCTGCAGTCCATTTCAACTTGTTTCTGCCAGGTTTCAGCAAAAAATTCAGCTTTCAGCATTCACACTGCATTTTCGCAGGAAATGCTAATTTGTCTAGTTCCCATTGTCAGCCTGTGATGTCCACATCATCAGCAGTTACACAAATGAAAGTATAGAACATGTTCTCATTTGGACAGAATGTGACATACATAACTTACAAAATATTGTAAATTATGTCAACAGTGACACTGAAAGTCATATTATCAGGGTTTATTATGGACAGGTATATAAATGTGTATTTGAATTGGGCGCATTTTGCTGTTAACTTGGTAGAGTTGCTGCTTTCCCTGTTTTAAACACTAGATGTTCCTGCAAGGAAAGTAGTACCACTATACAGTAGAAAGGATAGCAACAAATATTGTACTGGAGCCATCTTCTTCATACACAAAGAAAAACTACACAGCATCAGCTTGCCAATTTGCAAAAAAAAAAAACCAAAAGTATAAAAATAAGCTACTTAAATATAAAGCTGCCATTTAAAATGCCAAAAACTATTGGCTGCTACTATCATCCAGTCTGCTGAAGGACACACTCAGACACATTTTTCAACACTTAACAATGTATTTCATCCTCCTGAGACATTCGCTTCCTAATTGGTCTCTACTGCCATTTGTAATAGATTCATTCACTTCTTCGATGATAAAATTGAAAACTCACCAACAATCTTCCTCATGCAAATCTAATAACTGTGTAAACTCTTCCTTGCCTGCTCAACCTGAGAGATCTCTTTTTTCTAGTTTTAGTCCTCCAACCATGAATAACCTCGATTATTCAAAAGTCTAAGTCTTGCATCTGTAAACTTGATTCACTCCTTACAAACTTAGTCAAACTCTGTTGCTGTTTCCTTTGTCCTATCATGACTGACATGACGTAAATAACTTCAGTCCAATTTTTAATTTTCCTTTTTTTGTCAAAAGTCTTGGGACAAAAATAGTAACTTTACAGGTTCATAATCATTTGACTAATAATCTTTATGAACAATTCCAGTCTGGTTTCTTTCCAATAAACAGCACAGAAACAGCTCTCGTGAAAATCACGAATTACCTTTTCAAATCAGCAGATTCTGACCTTCTCTCTGTTCTTATTCTTCTTGAATTGACTGCAGTTTTGGACCCCATCTCACATCATACCCTTCTTAACTAACTAACTTCTTATCTAGCTTCTCTTAGTTTTACTAATAAACTTATCTCCTTGTTCCCATCATATCTATCTGGTTGTATCCATTATGTTCAGGTATAAAACCATCAATCCCAACACAGTCAGAAGGGCAGTGCCCCAGACCTCTGTTTTGGGGCCTCTCCTTTTCATTATCAATCTTCTTGGCAATATATTAAGAAAGAATGATATCCATTTCCACTGTTATACAGATGACACCCTGCTATATCTATCTACTAAGCCCACCGCCGCACTCCCTCCCCCTTCTCTCCTCGACTTTACAGTATATATTTAAATTTGGTTTTCCCATAACTGTCTCAAACTCAACAAAAATAAAACATAATTTCTTCTTCTTGGTACCAAATCTATTCTTTCCAAATGTGGATATTTTTCTTCACCCATCAATAATTCCTTATCCTTAGTTCCTCTTACTTTAAGAGTCTGGGTGTGGTACTCTCTCCTTCACTGTCCACAAAGATGACATCACATGGTCTGCTACTTCCACCTCTGTACTATCAACCATCTCTGGTCATCACTCACCCCCAACAATACTGTTACCTTGGTTAATACTCATGTCACATCTTGTCTTGATTACTGTAATGCTCTATTACATGGCTTACTCAACAAATATATTCATACGAATTCTGCTGCTCCAGAACTCCCACAACACAACATATCTCCACTGTCTTTAAAAACTGGTTACAGTCCATTTCCATTTCCATATCAAATTTAAAATGTCTATGTACTTTCCCCTGTGCTAAGTTCTAGCTGTGTCCTTCCTGGCCAGCTTTCCACTATGGGTCGAAGATCTTTCCACTGCATTGCTCCTCGGCTCTGGGGCCCTATTTAGACAACGTTATCTGGAGAACACGGAAAGGTTTAGTTGCGTTTCTACTGTTCGTTTACACAACAATGGTGCACGTTTTCTCTGAAAATGGCATTTGAGATCAGGTTCCAGAGTGTAATGGTTTCAAAACATCTCGGTCTCCGTTGTCGCTAGATGGGAAAATAAAATCTTTCTCAGAGGGAAGCGCCAAGCTCAAGCGCAGTATAACTGAAATCAGAAAAAATTATTGCACAGCCCCACAACATAACAGCTTCCGACCAGTTTGAAACCCACAGAAAACGAAGAAATCAACAATAACATTTGAGGGTTGCAGAGTCCTTACTTTTGCCGGTTCCCCAACCAAATTCTCATTTTCTCCTGTTTTGTAAGCAGGAAGAGTTTCCACATGTTGAGTTTCAAAGCACATACCGCCTACTAGTGGCATGGCAGGGGATTTACACAGTCTTTACATTTCTACTGTTGCTGTGTGAATGGACATAATTAAAACATTGTCATCTAGACGTGTTAACAGAAACATCCCGTTTTCAATGGATCTTTGTCATGTGAATAGGGCCTGGAATACACTCCATGTGGACCTTCGTACAGTTTCATCACTAACCACATTTAAAACTCGTCTCAAAACCCACTTGCTTACACTTGCCTATCCCTAATGATCACTTCATCCTGACTACCACCACTGCATGTTTGACCACATTTTATGTGTATTATTTTATACAGTAGTTTTATAGTATAATTTTTTTTAAAATCTTGACTGTGTATTTTAATAGTGTTTTATGAGTTGTTCATGATGTAAGGTAACCTTGAGAGTCTTTAAAAGCATCTATAAATAAAATGTATTATTATTATTATTTGTTTATTTATTTATATTATTATACGCTTCACAAACTGATTAAAAGCAATACGATTACTAATTTTGAAACCCCTAGTGAATACAGCATTATTGTTATACCGTCCAATTTGAGCAGCAGTATCTTCCAGACCTTTTTTTTTTAATGTTTAATAAATACTTCTTATAGGTCATTCATCTGTTTATAAGTTATTTGACCAAGTGTACCATTTATGTTTTTTTTAGCTGGATTATTAAAAAAAGAAAAATGTTTGGATTTAAGAACCAAGAAAGGCATTAGAGAAACCTTTATTTAAGTTAGACTCACTCAGGTGCGGATTTAGATATTACTAGCCAGGGTCTAGAACGGCTCATGGAGTGGATCAAAATGCACACAGACAGGAGCAGATTGTTGGAACCAAAAAAAGTTTATTATATAAACAAAAACTTACAGGCAGGCAGGTGGCAGCAGTTGCAGGCATGGACATGGATAGGCCTGGCTTGGCTTGGCAAGGAAAACCGGCATGGACAGATATGGACAACAGACTTGGCATGAATGGAGCAGAACAGAATAAACCAGCAAGGAACAAACAATACTGAAGAGTATATAGTGACCCTGGCAAAGGTGAAAACAGTGAGACTGATTAGGTGGAGCAGGTGGACTAAATGTCACCACAACCTGCAAGGCTGCACGTTACTCTGTGTGTCTTTAATTCTGTGCCTGAGTGGGCACTGCATGTACAATATATGCTTAGGCATTTCATAATAAATGTATATGTCTTCTATGTGAGTGAGTTTCACCATCAGTGAGGTGCCAGAGGGACACAATGGACTCTCCTAAAGGATGTAAAACAACAGCAGACCTTTACCTCCCACTCCCTCCCTTTAATGCTTACTACATATTACTTTGATTGGAGTGAAACACTTGGACTGTGAAAAGGGCTATCGTAAAACCCCCTCATCCCTTCCATGAAGAATGCAGCAAAACCTGGACGCTTTCCTCAGCTTTAATGCCGCCACACACATTGCCTGGGGAGCCGACCGCTCGCTGTGCTCCCCTATTTTCCCTGCTGATGTAAAAAAGTGATGACTAAACAGCAGGAAACCAGCACATTGTATTAACTACCTTTAGCTGCTCTTTTCATAATTTCCCTATCTTTTATTCTGTGTTAAAGCAACTTTATGAGCTTTTGCAAGGCTGAGTATGAAAGCCGTAGGAGCAAATTGTGCATAAATTTCTTTTCTTTGAGTCTTGGCAGTCACAGGCTTTATTAACGGACTAGATCCAGTGCTAAATCTGTGAATCGCAAAGCTTTATAAATGTAATAGACTTCCATTATTTTGACTTTTTACCGATCTTGGATGTTTGACATGGGGTGAAAAATGTGTTTTTTTAAGATGATAAAAATATTTTGTCATTTTGTAGTAGTGGAAAGGTCTGAAATGTTCAAGGCCTGGGGAATAGTGATCTAAAAACCCTACAACACAAAGAACAAGCACAAGAGGAACTATAGGCCAAAAACTATATAGCAACACGATCTGGTAAGGATGAAAGGTAACTATCTCCTGGGGAAGTAACTGAATCCCATAAGACCTAGGTGTGACCAGTCAGGAGAACAAGACCAGATGGGTCAGGGACACATAAATTAAGACAGAGGGAAGTAAGCAGGACACAAAAGGATCTGGCTAAACCAAAAGCTAAAGACAGGCACTAAAAAAAGAACCTAAACTAGTACACTAAGAACAGAACACAAGAAAGAACTAAACATCTCAATGCAAAGGGTATGAAACACCATTTGTGACGGCCCAAAATAATACAAGTTAAAACCAAAAACACAAAGAGCAATCATCACAACAGTATTGTCCTCTAATATGACAAAACAGAATACAGTGGCACAGAACATACTGAGTGAATTGCATGACTGTTCAAAGCTAAATTTCAGAAATACTGAAAACGTTTTCATTCAGTGAAAAAGTGGAATCTGTTAAAAGCCCAGAGCTTATTATTGGATTTCTGTCTTAAAGGGATGGTTCAGACTTTCTAAAGTGGGGTATTTGTAGGGTTTAGGACTGGTAGGGTTTGCAAAAACTGAACAGTACTGGCAAAAATCATCTGCTGCACGTGCATCCTGCCAATGCAGGTTTGCTGCTTGTATGAAATACAGATTTTACCCTCATTACATCCTGTTATTTTCACTTGACCAACAAAAACAGGGTTAATGGGGCCAGCACAGCTGTTGTTTTCTGGACCCTGTCCCCCAGTGCCTTATAATTCACCTTCCTGGCCACTTCCTGGCTGGGACAGACCTCAGCAGGTTTCACTTGTGAGCCAATACAGAACATTACTTTAACTGGGTTTTGTGAAGCACTCTGTTGCCATTTGCATATTGGAAGTCTTTGGACTTAATTTGCACAAAATCACTTTCATTTTCTCTGGTGTTCATAAATGCATGTACTCATACCATCCTTTACCGTGTTTCCAGAGAAACGGGGAACACAACCATTTAGCTTATCGGCGGTAAGAGTAAAAAACAAAACACAAGTATCATTTGGAGAGATGATCCGTGAAAAAAAGAAACCCTCCACACCTCACCTTGTACTAGGAAACGGTTTCACCTTGTGACATCACTGCCCATATATCATTATGGTGAGTATTTCTGACATACAGCTCACCAAGATATGAAAAATAATAGTCCTCATCCATACTAAGTGTTGGTTTTCTATGTTTGTCTTTCTTTTTATTTGTTTTCTGGTGAATAAAAATGAGACTTTTAAATTGTCAGGCTTAAGGGAACCTATAACATAGGTCAGAGGTTGTTCCATGATTGTCCCTCTGGCTCTGCGTACCAACTATATTGTTTAAAGATGTGTTGCAGGATCTCTTTTACTCTGTGCTAAGTCTTACCTGGTTTATTTTACTTATGGAAGCTTTTTAAAAAGAAAGTCTGGTACCTATAGATTGAACAATGTTTTTGTAAGCTGATCCAAACCCACCAAGCTCAGTCCAAGAAGCATAAATTAGAAACCATGTCAAAAACACTCCTGAAAATAAGTAGTACCAGTTGATTTCAAAGTCACTCCCCTAAGGATCATGACTGGCCCAGAACTGTCCATGTTGGTGAAGAAAGGTGAAGAGTCTGGTCAGACAGCACGCATTAAGTAGCTGTTGGCCTGGTGAGGAAAAGCTCTTGGCAGCCAGGCTGTCTGGGGTTGAAGTTTCATTATCATCTGCTATCAAGTGTCTTCCATTGAGTCCGATGAATCACAGGATTACAGAGGAAACAGTGCATTGTTGTCCGAAGGCGACAGTGCCTCTGATCCATGTCTCTCCAGCCGCCTACCCCTGTTCCCCTTTGCCTGCCCTGGTTGTATACCCAGGCAGTGCCCCCTCCCTTGCAACCACCTCTCTGTTACTATGTCTCTTTGTTTCTCTAACACTGTATGTCCACTTACACAACCCTGGGCCTTCTTTTTCAATCACATGATGCCAGCTCCGTCCAGTGACCAAGCCTCCCATGATGGATGATAAGCTCCAGCGCCACACTGGCTAACCTTTCAGTTACCTTTGCTTCAATGCCCAGTCTTTAATTTAAAGGCATAGAGCAGCAAATTTTATCAATTGAGGCACATTTGTCTAATATTTCATGTAGAAAATAAGACAGATATTATTTGGGACAGTTTGCGGCCTAAAAGATAAAATTCCGTAACCCTACATTAGTGAAAACAATCATTGAGTCAGGCAATCTAGAATGAGCTTTTGAAAGGTTCAAATTAATGCCCAAAGAAATAAAAATGTAAAAGAACAATGACAAGATGATCAATTTAGCAAATTCACACAGGCACTCTTTCTCTCCCTTCCAATAGCGCTGTGTACTTTAGTCCAGGCTTGTCAAACGCAGGCCAGTGAATGGAGGCTCCCTGTTTCACGAACTGTGACTGAGCTTGCTCAAAATGGGTAGAACACTAGTTAAATATGGTGTGTGAAAATCTCATAAACATGGTTCTTCCGCCCCTGCGTCCTCCTCCCCAACCTACACCTTTCTCCAACACGTCCTACTCCCACTACCCTTTATCCTCAGCCAGTATATGGGCTGACATTTTCCAAGGACTGGGTCTGCATATCAGAGAAAGAAACAGCAGAGTCATAGAAACGGAGTAAGAGAGAGAGGGGCCCCTGAAACTAGATTTATAGTAAGTTGAGGGTTTTTCCCATGTTGTTGAGCTTTTCCATGTCGGACATTTCAGAAAGGTCATCAGTGGGCGCCTCACCTTCTCTTCATTCTTTCTGGTGATTTATAAAATGTACTCGTACTCGTACACGTCGTCTTCCGCTTTATCCGGGAACGGGTCGCGGGGGCAGCAGACTCAGCAGAGACGCCCAGGCGTCCCTCTCCCCAGACACCTCCTCCAGCTCCTCCGGGGGAAGCCCAAGACGTTCCCAGGCCAGCTGAGAGACATAGTCCCTCCAAGTTTATGAAATGTTTTCCTCAATAAGTCTAACTGCATAACAACATAAGCCAGCAAATACAGATATTTTTTCTACCCGAGTAGTAATTCATTTATTTAAATACAACATGCAAATAAAAACGACTTTTATATGTAAAGTATAATCAAGATGTAATTTAGACCTTTTTCGCATGCTTGACAGTTTGAGATTGAGTTTGAGAGTAATATTACCATTTCGCTGATTTGACAACATGATTAAGGTCCATAATAAAAAAAAAAGTGTAATTTTTTTTAAGCAGTCACAGTGTTTGAAAGTTTATGATCTGCTGGCTGGTATCAAAGGTTATATCCTACAGACCTTTTTTGTGCTGAGAAGATATCTTAATAATTTTAATATGTTCATAAGCATTTAAAGTATAATCTGATTAAATCCGGTGTTAAAGCTTGGTTGATGTTAAATGTTAGATCATAATGTCTGTTTCAGATATGCCACACATTATAATTTTCTGTACTGTTTATATTTTTATCCTAAAAGGAAAAAAAATATTGTTTAATTCTTTCATGTTTTAGATCTGTTTGTTATTTGTTCTTATCCCACTGTACACTTTTTTAAAATAACATTATATAATGCCTGGTTCATGCAGCAGGATTTAAAATTTGTTGGAGGATTTTGAAAACCTGAGAGACCCCACATGTGAAGATAAAAAATTGTAGGTAATCAGATTTCACTCGCAAACATTCAGATGTCAGATGAGAAATCTCGCAAACCCTCTTGAGATCAAACGTTAATTCAGCGTAATTCCCATCCTTATTTCTGTCACGTAGCCTTCTGATTGGCTACATGTCACATTCAACAGGCTACGTGCTCGTTTGTCCTCGAGGAAAACCCCGCATGGTACGATATTGGGCCAAGACAATCCAACATGTTGAAACGCCCTGATTTGAGGTGGGAGCGGTTTATGTCTGTTTCTGAGACTGTACGTTATCATGACTTCCTCCACCATTGCCATGTCTGCTAATGTCTCAAACTTACCTTTCAATTTGGAAACTGGCTCAGAAGTGGATATAGTACCTAGCAGCCATGCCAACTCAATAGACACATTGAAAGCATGAGGGCAGTGATGATTGACAAAAACATGTGGACCTATTTATGCGTGTAAAGGGAGTATAAATGGCCCTCTTCTTGACTCTTCAGTTAGAACTGCTTTCTGCTTCTTCAAACTGCAGTTGTTCGGAAAGCTACCAGCTGCAGGTAATGCTACTATTCCACACAGACCACAATCACCAACAATTGCAAAACTGTAGGATTTAGAACGATTCTTGGAATTTGTCAAATTTTTGGGTCCAATCTGTGACACTGTAAGATTCAGTTATGACACAGGTATGAAAGATAAATATAAATTGTGAGATTCGGCTTGATTCGTACAAATATTGTCAAGAATCTCTTAAGAATACTGCTTGAATGTTAGTGTAGCAATGTGATGTTGTTACATTGGATTGTAAGTGGCAGTTTATTGTGATAGTTATACATATGCAGATAACTTTTATTTTAAAAACAGGACAGGTCCACTGCCCAATGGCAGGTAACTAATTCATATTTCTTTTTTCAATTTAATGTATTGTTATTGTAATTGTGATCTATTTTCTTAATTGTTGAGCACATTAACCTCACAGGTTGTTATTTTAGATTTTAGTTTTCTGTTTATACTGATGACTTTAATGGATCATCCCATTACTGTGGGACAACTGTTTTCCCACCATATCAGACGGTCTCTTTTGTTTAGACTCTTTGGCAGAAGCTATGAAGATTTTCCTGTAGTTAATATTTGTATTTCAAGCCTAATACATCATAGTTCACAGTTTCTTGTAACAAATGTGTTGTAGTATATGTAAGCTTTGTTGAAGAATAGGATTATATGAGCAGGCGTTTAGCCTCTCTAATGCTGCATTCAGCACTTTAAACAAAGTAACTGCATTCTTTCACTGAAAATAGTGTTGTTGGTTAAACAGGCACTGGTGAGAGAAAGCCAGTTACTGACTAATATTTTCCACTGTCTTCATGCAGCAGCAATAAATGTGTCTTCAGACTATCGGACACAACACAGAATAAAAAACTTACCAAAAAGCCAAATGCATCTAAAGAATCAGGTTACGATTAAATATGAAGTCACTATTCTTCACAGTTTGTGTAATTCTCCATCAAGATATAATGAAAAATTATGTTATTTGAATGATGACTGTTTATTTAGAAGTTAAAATCTGTCAAGCGAAGTGATGTTCTTGCCAATAAAATGTAAAAACTAAAGTGCTTCTTTTTTTGGACATAAATGTAACAAGAAAATAAATAGAATAATAACAAAAAATATAATTCATTTTTTTAACATTTTTTATTTGTTTAAAAACATGTTTTATTATTTTGGTTGTTTACTTTTTATTAATTATTATCCTCATTTCATTTCATTTTAGGGGATACAGTGGCCTTGAGTAGTCAGGACAATACCTTATGAATCCCCGATTGAGTTAAGAATACATAGGAATGCCTAAGAATAAATTAGGAATTGGTTACGAAACCCAAGAATGAACTAGGAATTTGTTAGGAATTAACTGTTTGTATTCTAGAGTTCGGCGCCTAAATTTTTATCAGTTCAAAACTTTTGCCACGAATTCTAGATAGCTCGAGTATTATAAGAACTAACTATGAATAAAATAAGAAATGGAGTTTAAACGAAAATTCAACATGGAAGACTCACCATCACCTCCAGCTTCGTCTAATTACTCCATGCGGCTCTGCTCCACCAATCAGTGTCAAGTCTGCATTTCTCCCCGGCCAATCATCCTTCAAGGCTCCGCTTTAAAAGATCTTCATTCATGGAACCCTCCGTTCTGCAGCTGAACTTTGACCATCTTCCACCCCATCTCCGCCATCTGGCTTCCAAACTCCTTCCAAATCTCCTCAGGCCTCCACTCCACCACCAGGATCGGATCCCAGGGGGGAAGACATCTCTAAATCTAACCCTTAGATGTTCATTCAAGCGCATGTCATTCTCAGCATTCACGTCTTCCACTAGGGTCCGAGTGCCAAAGAAATAAACATTCACTAATAACCTTTTCTAATTGCATCCCTGTCTTCTCTTTGTGAGTCTTTCCAAGTTGAAATAAGTTAAAAAATTCAGGAACTTTTTATGATTCAAATAAGATTCCTAAAATGTTGACATTTTTGGTGATCTGTGTTATTCACGGTCTGTGTGGCATAGGGGCTTAAGATACTGACATCAGATGAAATCTGAAGTTGCAGTTGCAGTTTTGTTATGAACGATATGTTCCTTTGCCCAGAGTGCAATTATATCAGGGGGTGAAACGAGAATTCGGGATAATAGCTAAACAAAAGGGGTATTTAACTGTTTTCTTAGGAATCTGGACTGCCTTTAATCATCTCTTGTTTAAAATCTAGAATATCTAGACTGGTCAACCAAAAAATGGGCATTTCTACACTGAACAGAGATTCTTTGAAACACAGTTTGAGAGTCATAAAATGTTATTCTCTTTGTGAAAATACATAAGGCATATTTTCTCAGATCTGTTTGGCACTGAAACAATCCTGGATTGTGTAAAAAGCCAAAATACATGAATAGATCGAACTTGAATTGAATTGTTGTACATCAATAACAGACTCTCTTTAACACAGACTGGATTTGTAAAACCTATTTGTAAAAATAAAATCAATGGAAATTCTGCTTAGTATAGCTGAATATAATAGATAAAATATCTTCTTAAATATCTTCACTCACTGCTTTCAAATGTGTGTAATTAATCAGAACAGTTAGAAACATATATCAGTGTCAGGTTTTGCCAACTGGAGAATGTATAAATTAATGTTTTTAGAAATGGATTGTTAAAAACCTGGTCTTTTTTATTACAAACAGTATAGTAAACATGTTTTTGTACACTTCCTCAGCCCTCGGCATGAGCAGTCTCCTTCCCTCCATCCTCCCCCACAAAGGCTAACTCACAGAGACGGCCGTTTTGTTTGCCAAGTTTGATTTCATAATTGGCAAATCTTAGTGATGGGACGTCTTTGTGGAACAGAGAAAGAACAAAAAATCCCTCCCTTTCTAGAGAACACAATTATGACTGTGGGACTTCTGTGAAGTTAGCAGTGAGACATGTCAGTGTGTGTGTTGGTTTGGGAGAGATGAGAGTGGGGAGTAAAATTGACATAATAACCCTGCCTATTGTCTGGCATTCAGTTATGAGACAAAGGTGTGTCTTTACCCAGGCTAGGGATGTGTGCGGCCCTGCCTGAGGCTTCTCACGGAGGTACATGGCATGTTATTTACTTCAAATTATGATGTTTGAACTTTAACTTTTTGAAAGTTCCCACAGAGAGGTACACAGCAATTACAATAGCTCTCAAATTGTGCTGCAGGACATTCATGCTCTGACAATAAACTAAAACTCCTTCTTCACAAGGTAATTTTTCAACCTTATGAGCTAATACTGAAGTGTGCACAATGCCATGTCACTAAATACAGTTATTAATTAGAGAGTTATTTTTTCTTATTAAAGTGCATTTGTGTAAATTGAATGCACGAGACTGAAATCAACAATCGAAAGTTGGATTCATAATGTGCATTCACAAAAAAAAAAAACAACCACAAAACAGTGTATTCCATTCATGCAGTATTGACAACTTACATTACATGTCTCCTGTAGCAACTTGATTTTCTGTGGTAACCATTTCAAATATGAGACATTTTCCCACAGCAGATGTAAATGGATCATGTCAAGCCCACTTAGGCTCCCCATACACCTTTACCATTCATAAGGCCATGCACCATTGATGTCTCTTATTATTGGACCATCTTACTTTTTTGTTTTTTATGGAAAGTTATAAAAGGTCATTCGTTCTTGCCACATAGCTCAGGTTCTCTCAAGGCCCATTCTGAAAAAAAGAAAACAAAGAAAAATCAATTTCCTCATCCCATAGCCTGACCCTGAGCGGACTGAACTGTGTTTCCTTTTCCAAACAGCAGGACCTACATGAGAGTGGCAGGGAAAGGTCGAGAGAGAAGATTCTGTAAAGCTGCCAACTAAATTCTGTGTCTAAGAGCAAGGCATTATGGGGAGCCAAATGTTTTGTCCATTCTAAACATAATTTTCTGCAATACAAACAGGAAAATTGATCTTAAAATGGTTTAAGTTATACTGTGACTGAATACGTTGAAAAGTTAAGTTTTAGTTTATGGAAACATTCTGGATAAAGAACAGTTTGAGTTCAAAATCTATTAAAAGACTAAAGATAGAATAGTATATTAATATATAGAAGCATATGAGATCATTAAACCTAGCTGAATACATATGATTTAGCTGGAGATGTATGTGTTGACTTAGATATGACAAAAGTCATTGTACACAGTCATGCTCTGTATCTTTCAGTTGGCACATTGTCAGGATGTTTCCTAATTTATTTATTTTGCATTAAACAAATCAGTCAAAGACTGAAATTCAATGAAACTGACATAAAACATAGTTCATCCTCTATAAAACAAATTGTACTAAGTTGTGTCATAGTTTAAATTGTTATTAAACTGTCAAAACTTCACTCATACAAATGACTTATTAATTAATTTCACTATGTGTGACTCAAAGATGTCATAGTAAGTGTTACTTTTTTGATTAATGGAGTTTAAACAAAAATTCAACATGGAAAACGCACCATTACCTCCAGCTTTGTCTAATTACTCCTCCATGCGGCTCTGCTCCACCAATCAGCGTCAAGTCTGCATTTCTCCCCGGCCAATCATCCTTCAAAGCTCCGCTTTAAAAGATCTTCATCCATGGAACCCTCTGTTCTGCAGCTGGACTTTGACCCTCCTCCACCCCATCTCCACCATTTGGCTTCCAAACTCTTTCCAAATCTCCTCAGGCCTCCACTCCACCACCAGGATCGGATTCCAGGGGGAAGACATCTTTAAATCTAACCTTTAAGATGTTCATTCAAGCGCATGTCATTCTCAGCATTCACGTGTTCCACTGGGGTCCGAGTGCCAAAGATATAAACATTCACTAATAAACTTTTCTAATTGCATCCCTGTCTTCTCTTGTGAGTTTCCAGGTTGAAATACACTCAAAGTACAACTTTTGTGTTTTACTCACATTTGTTCTTAGCGGGACTTTACTTGTATTCAGTATGGCTGCAGAAAAGCCTCTGAACCATATGTTAAAAATACAGGATAGGTTTCTGGATAATTTGGCAATGAAGAATGCAGATTGATTTCCAAATACCAACAAAGTATTCCGCAAGGACATGCAAAACAACCCCAAGAATGATGTCCAAGCAGACAGACTGATGATACGTCCACTTGCACCGGATCGCCCCAACATGGCTGCACTTGGAACACAATCCAAGCTACCTTATTAGTGTTAGCATAAAGAGAGAGATGGGTTTTAGCAACTGAGTGAGTGAACAGTGAAACACAGCACTACTTTCACAAATAGTCTGCTTATGCACATTGTAGAGTTTTTTACACAACAGTGCACTTTTATGTGCTGACATGTTCCATAAGTGAGTTGACACTAGCAGTATATTGCATTTACAAGTTGCAAATTAATCAAATGAAAACATCAGAAAAGGAATATAAATAGATTCTTAACAGTTTAAGTTTTAAAGACGATCAGTGCTTGTGGACTCATGTAACCCCTGTTTGCAGCCGCAATGCTCCCTCTGTCCGAGTTGTATTACTCTGAGAAAAGGTCAATCGAATTGGATGAAAATGCTTCAGAATCCACCTTTGTATTTAATTAGTATTTGCCTAATTAGTTTTTTACAAATAGATAAAATATTTACCCAAGAATGGAACTGAATTAAAGTTACATTAACCAATAAACAGATAGACATTTGAATTAACCTTTTTTCTAATTTTTGATTGTTTCAAAAAGATTTTCATTGTATGTAAAGACTAGGTCTCGTTTGCTATGTTTAATACTCATCTTACCTTTCTAAAGGACTGAAATTTGACTTGAGTAGATTTTATCTCCCTCTAATATTTTCCGCATTGTATTTGTCATAGTTTTAGTCTGTATGAGTTTTAATTTAGTTTTGTCAATGAAAACTATGATGGAATTTTCTTCCCGCCAAAACTAAGTAATTATGATAACAGACTGTGGCTCCTCTGAATATGCATGGGTATTATTAGGATGTCACTCAATTCTCTGGGTTATTCAGTAAAATAATGTAAAATTACAGCTGCTTAGATGATTTGCCATTACTCTGATGATACTGAAATGTAATTAGTCTTTCCAATCATGGCAAAGTCCACAGTATTATTTGCTTTTACACAGATTTGTGCTGAGAATTAACCTGTAGCTCTATGTAATATAATGCACAATAAACGGTATTGCTTGGAGCTGCATTTGCATTCTTTTCTGAGAGTGGGAGTAGGTTTTCACTCTGAGATGTTTTTTTTCAGTGTACCGTTTGCCACTGACATGTACATATACACTGAGTCACATGTAATAGTTCTCTGTCCCTATTTGCCACTTTAATGAGAACCATAGTGACAGTGACTGATGGGTAGACCTATGCCGGCTGCCCTGTGCTTCACTGTAACCAAAAGTGGCTGAATATGCCACACAGGGTGTTGATGCGATGCTGACCAAATGACCCTCCACTGGGGAACATGCTCCAGGGCACCCGTACACACTCACAGATATAGGATCTGTTTAGCTCCAATGGCACAAGGCTTTATTTGCCAACTGGAGAGGTAACGAAGGAAAGTCACCCTAAACCAGAAGTGGTGATGATGGAGGAAAAAAAGGAAGTTGGGGCCGCTGAGGAATGAATAACGAGTTTTAAGAATCCAGCTGAAGGGAAATTGAGATGTGATTCGTTCTTGTGAAACGTGAAATAAAATAGTTCCTCTTTCTTCTCTGGTCCATTGAGAGTTTTTGTAAACGGATATGTGGGGCTGAGTTTTTGTTTGTTTGTGCTGGAGGGAGGGTGTTGCATGGGACCTGGCCACAAGGAAGCAGAGGTCCAGGGAAGGTTTCTGGGGGAAACTGGGATTACTGAGGATCTGGAGAATGGTGGTTAGTAGCTGAGTTTGGCTTGAACGCACAGCAGTACGTCATCCACGTTTTACTGGACCCTCTCGGCTTGTGCCATGAAGAACAAAGGCAATAACTAAACTCAGTGATGAATCACAAATGTTGCGGCTGCGTTCCAGGAAGGCTTCCTGGCCACTGAAGTGAAGATCAGGAATACACACCACAGATTATAAGAGCCAAAAGGAGTGTTCCACTGTGCAGGGAAATGAGGGTTTGTGGGAGGCATCCACATGCCTGATGAGCATGTGTGGGACGGGCAGGGAGGAAGCACGGATAGGTGGGCAGGCCCATAGAAGAGGACTGCACAGAGCTGTAGCTCTTTTCATGCCATTTGCTATCAATGAACTGACTCATCCATCTTCATAGGCCACAGCCTCGGCTCTCACCGCAGAAACCATGGAAAACAAAGAATGGCCTTTTTACGATGGAACTTTCAGTGTAATGTGGATAACACTTTTCTATTTCAGCCATTGTTTTGAGTGAAAAGTGGGGTCATTGCAGCTCTGCAGGCAGACAATCTGAAAGCATGCATAGTTTATACAAACATTTACAGTGCCCATGTGGGTCCACTTTTAGTACTGTATGGGTTTTGGATGCAAGAAGCAGCAGATTCCAACAAGCAGACTTAAAGCTGTTTTTAAGAAACAAAAATGAACTTGTGTGTGAAAAGCCACATGTTAATTAACATATTTTTATAAAGGGTAGGTAGAAAATTGTACTTTTTTCATTGGAGAAACTACTTTTACATTTTCATTGGACGCATTAACCTAACGTGCAGGGACAAGCTGAGACACCATTTTTAAGTTACAGTTTCAAAATCACTGACTGTACTTTTCCTATGGGTCAGAGTCATTTTTATAAGAGACTAGAGAAAAGGTTTTTGAGAATATAACTTTTTAAACTCTGTGGAGCATACATTAAAGCAGAACAGGCCCTCCCCCACCTGTTGCTGCACAAGACAATTAGGCCATTAGGAAATATCCCAGAGCTGGTTGGCAAGTGATTTTAAATAAAAGCAGTTGTACAATTTTTCTTCAAAATGTTGGTGTAAGTACCACAGTACTGTGATTTTGTAGCCATGGTAATTGGTACCATGAGAATCTTATTCCAGCCCATCCCTACATACAGCTATTCATTAATTTGGTTAGCCAAAGCATTATAAAAGGGCTACAATAGGGAAATTCAGATCCCGTAATAATCTTAAATTATTATCGCTTTAAACAGGTTATGTTAATAGATGAGTGCAATTGGTATTTGGTAAAAAAGCAGCATTTATAACAGGTTTATTTAAAGCTGATATCTAGCTGTAGTTCATTTGATTAACTGTACAATTATTGTAAAAATGCAGCTGTATAATAAAATATGGATTTCCACTGCAGAATTCCACAAAAATAAAAAGGCTTAAGAAACGTATAAGAAAGCCCTTTCATTTCCACATTGTATACATCCAGGTAGCTGACAGCAGACGAGCATCTTATCAGATTTTAATGAGGATTCTGAAGTACTTTTTCTCTGAGGAGTAGTGAAGAACACATTAAGGATCAGACCAAGTAAGAGCTGTAGTTGTGATCAGGTCAACATTACTCTTTTGAGGCAGAAATTAATTCTCCTGGCCATGGTGGATGGATTCATGTCTTTGCATGCCCGAAACTGTGACCAGGACTTTGATCTTTTTGTACCTGTTCTGATTGTTGCCGTGCGAATGGTTTTCTACGCATGTTCACCACTTAATGTGATTATAGCATCCATTTTGGCTGCATGTGAGCAACCCTGTGGCAAACACTGCTATTTCATCTGTTATGTTCACAAATTCAATTATAAATGGAAAATTATTTTGAGCAATGTAATAGTGGGGCTACAAGGTGGTTGTCTTGCTGTGGAAAATAACACCGCTGTACAAGTTAAGAACTATCTCTAGCACTGGCTTGGTTTGAACTGTGGAGTGCCAGTAAAGCCACATAGTTTTACCATAAATTTCATACAGTTTATGATCATCACAGACCTTCACGTTGAGATCAATCACTTTAACACAACATAGCTACTCACTGAGGCTCAACTATTACACAGCCGTGGTACACAAAGCCAAAAGAGATTCCTGTTAAACACATTATTTCTTAGCACCAGAACAAGTAAAAAGTAACACATGAAGGTGTCTTTGATGTTTAAAAGATCTGATTTATAAAGTCAGTGAAATAATGTCATAATTTGAGGTGACTGATGGAAGATAAATAGCTCTGTTGTTGGGACTTGTAATTGTCAGTTTCTCTAGCATCCTCATGAAGGCCTTCTCCAACTCACATGTTAGATATTATCCCTCCCCTTCACCCTTATAAACAGAGCAAGGCCAGATGGACAAGACAGGCAATTTACTCATTTAACAAATTGGAGGGGGCTGCTGTGAACTTGCAGTTACTGTGTCCAATTAATGTTATGTTCAGAGCTCTGAGGCCTATGAGGGCTCAACTAATGGCCCTAAGGTATGCCCTGGATTTGCATCTTCTTTCCCAACACACAGAGGCACGCAGACACAGCACATGGGCTCTCGCCGCCGCAACCAGGCAGTTTGGCACCAATGTCCACTGAGGGGAGTGGGGAACAAGAGCGTGAAAGGGGTAGATGGAGGGGGAAGGAAGACATCAGCTCAACATAAGTGCAGTTGTTGCCACACAGTGCCCCCTCTCTCTTTTCTCATTTGTATCCATTAAAGGGAAGCATAGCAGTTGTGGAGTGCTACTTATAGACTCAGTCCTTCAATGATGGGGACGTTTGTGGTGGTAAACATTGGTCATCACACATCTTGCTCCAGCCTGAGCGACGTCACTGTGGCCTGGAGAGCCTCTCTGAAATGTAGGGATTTTCTTGTCACTTACTGAACTGGATAGAGGACTCAGAATTGTCCCTGTTGAACTTTTTACTGGTTAATATGCGTGCTTGTTTTGGTTTAACTGAGTTAATTTCATGTGAACTACTCAAAACGTATGTGTTTCTTCAGTTCTGCATGCAATTTTTCCCATGTGTGTTTACTGTTTGCGGTCAAGCGAGCACTTAGGCAAATGTGTGTGTGTGTTTAATTCTGTGTGAGTTTGGTACAGGAGCTGAAATAAAGCGCTTCTGTTTTATGTTTAGGTTTCCATTTGCTATTTCCCGATCTCGTAAATGAGGTTTATTCACAAAAATGGCATCATTAAAGCACATCCTATTTTCCCTCGCAAACTTTTAAAAGCCATATTTACCCTGCAAACATAGACAGCTTCTGTTACAGTGATAGATGTTCTCCAACCAGGAACAAGGAGCTGGCTGACATGTGTGATTCCTTTAATAGGGGCCTGGTGAGTGGGAGAAGAGGAGATTTACCAGTTGTTTGTGCCACTTAGTGGAACAGCTCACCATCTGTGTGTACATTGCTCCAAACCTTTGCCTGCACATGAGCCAAGGCAAAAAAAATCCAAATCCTACCATAAACCAAAAACTTCCTAAACTGTCAATTAAAAATGTCCCACAACATTCCTAAATAGTCCTTACTGTGGGTTAAAGCAGCATAAGAAAAGAAAGTGGCCTTCATTGTTACATATATCCTTTCGGTCACTTTAAACCAACAGGATATATGGAGGAGCATTCCTGCCATAATTAAGAATACATAAATAAAAAAATAAATAACTGGGCCAAATATTGTCTCTACCAGTAAATGTGGCATCGCTGTTTATCTGCCACCATTGGTGGCCCTACTTACTAGCCTGCGCGTTTATGGCAGGCTCAGCTGTGGGAGAGGAGCTGTGGAGGGAGCACTGTAGCACAGCAGAGAGCAAGAGGGAGGGACCTATAGGGTGTGCTTGTTCAAACCTTTAAGCTAAGTCCACAGTTCAAGCCTTTAGGCTAAGTCCACAGTTTTCTTGCTGCTTTAACTGTATGAAACAGTTAAAGCAAAAAAAAAAAAAAAAAAAAAAAATATATATATATATATATATAAATATCTTTAGAAAGTACCACCAGAGGCTAACTTAACTTTGAAGTTACTCTTGTTAGGCTCTGAGGACTAACCAGAGAGTCATTGAGTCATGCTTTTATTCTGAAAGCAACTCTGTAAACGTGACTAACTTAATAGTTAGTGCCCTGGCACACTGAAGGATTCTCTCAGTTAGAGTGAACAGGATACAGTAAATTATCCCGATGAATATTGCTATCTACCACCAAATCCACAATCCTCCTGACTTCTTTAGCAAGAACATAACAGAAATTAGCCACTGCTAGCAGCTCCTTTTCCATGTATATGTTCAGACGGAAATGGTGAAAACCAGAATGTAAAATTGAAAGAAGGAAATAAATGGGCTCAGAAAAAATATCACAACAGGAATGTATTAGACAAGAACATACATCAGTGTTTTAGGATTAAAATGAGAGAAAATTTATTTCAAAAACTATTAATTTTGTAGTAAAAAAACACAATTTACATATATTTGAGTAGTAATAAGAAAAATGAAAGGCCTAGGAAAAAAACAGCAAGAAATGTAAGGAAAATATAGAGTTCAAGAAAAAAGTATGATTGAAAATTAGTGGTTTAAATACAAAAAAAAGCATAGTTGTTATGATTTGGGGTTGTTTGGTTTTAGGTTGCAGGTTTTTCCTCATATGTTTCTCACAGTTAAGGTTTTAAAGGTTTTGAATCATGCTTCTGTTTATTATTTTCCTGGTCATGCTTTAGTTTTTGTCTTCTAGTTCATATTCTGTCAAGTTAGGTTTTTGGATCTGGTTATGCTTTAGTTTCATGTTTTTCTAGTTATGTTTCTATTAGTTTATATCCTTGAATTTCTCTTTTGCTCTTGTCACGTTATGCTCTGTCTCTCAATTAACTTTATTCAGTTCACCTGCGCTAAGCAAATCAGTTTCCTCGTTTCACCTTGTTCTTGATCCATATATACACCTCCGTTCTGTTTATTCCTCACGGAAACATTTCAGGTCACCTTGTTTTTCGGATCATGCCATGCCTGCCTCGCCTGCCTGTTACTGTTTTGTTCCTGCCTCCTCTTTGAGTAAGTTTTTGTGTTTTCATGATTAAATCTTTTCACCTACCACCATGCTGCCTGCTTGTCTGCATTTTGGGGTCCTCCGTTGCACTAATCCTGGCAATAGTAGCACAGAGATCATTTACACCAATTAAAAATTAAAATAGAAATATATATTTATATCTGATTAATTGATAAATTTTTGTGTAGACCTCTTCTATTTATTTTGTTGTTGCATTTAATGGGACACAAATTTGTCTTTTCAACTATCTTTCTGAGATGACTTAACTGAGAACTGCCCTTTTTTGCGGCCTGGGTCTTTGAGTGAATGGATTGGATTTTTTCGGACTTTCACTTAGCGCAGAGACATTGGGGGTCTGGTAAACTGTGAGGCCCGGGTCCTGTCTGATTATGGTTTGTTGTTTGTGGAGGTGCTGTTTGTGGGTTCTGTTCTTGGGATGTTTCATGTTGCTCCTGGGGATGCCCTGAGTGCTCGGCTGACCGGCATGACTGGTTTGGTGGGATGCTGGCATTATGGGCCACCACATGGACTACTCTTGGGTTTCTTGGAGTCATAGGTTGTGCGGGGGTCCATGGCCATCTATTCACATGTCACAGTGCTATTGGGTGCTGGATGCAGCCTTCAAAAGGTGTCATCTGGCCTTTTCACTGATTTTGTGGCGATGGTAGTCTGCTGGCTAGATATTGGATCGTCTGTCATACTCAGAGCTGTGTGCAGGTTGAGTTGTGTCTCTCCTACCACTCGGTGCAGGGTGTGATTGGCAGGTGCAGATCTGCATCTGGCGCTTGTCAGAACTAATCAGCAGGAGCTTAAAGAGGAGAAGAAACCCTGAAGAAGACACCAGATTATTAGCTCTTGCAATGTGGTAATCAGCCCTACGTCTCAGCTCTTGCCTAAAGCTTCTAGTTCTTATTCTAACCTGAGTCTGCCATCTTTAGGAACCAGTCCATGAGCCTCCAGGGCCTTTTGTCTGGTGCACCTCTTTCTTACCTTCTGAAATCCCTGGTGAAGCCCTCCTGTAATTTTTGCAGTGTGTCCCCTCTCTGCTCCTCTGATTCTCCTCCTGGCCCATAATCTCTTCTGCTGCTCAGGGGCTAACCGTTCACTCAACTGCCCATCCACCCTCCAAACACCAACTGTTCCTCCATCAACATCCACCTGGGAAAGAACAAACAGAGACACTGCATTACCTCTCCACCAAACACAACCCACCTGTCAGCCTCAGCCTCTGTGAGTTTGCTCACTTTTCCTGGACTTACACACTCACCTTCAACAGCAAGCATTTCATCATCATTACTCTTTCTCCAAGTAACCACTAACCTTTCCCTCTCAGTGTCCGGTTGGAATCCAACCCGAAATCCAGAAGACTCCTCTGTTCACATAATTGTTTAAATAAACCCTTTAAAACTGGTTCAATGAGTCTTTCATTGTTGTTTGCTCTAGAGTTGAACTTCAAACGGACATGACACTGTTTGGTTGCATTTGGCTAAGGGGGTGCTGCCATGTGTGAATGTCGTGATGGGAACCAGCCAGTGCAGTCCAGTGAACCTCTGGTTACAGCCCTACAGGGTTAATTCCCAACCTCCAAGGTGCCCCCTCTTCTCCCTCCTCACCCCAATAATTTAATGTTCGAATAAATTGGAAAATCTTGTCACTGTCATTTTGTTTGTCTTAAATTATGTGATTTTTGTTCCGTTGTTCATCTTCCTACCCTTATCTTTTTTTTCCCCCCTTTGTTATCTCTGTCTCTACATTTGTTAGAATTTCATGACAGGAAATTTGAGATAAAACACGTTTTTGACAGCATGCTGGGTTAGGTTTTCAACCCTAAAAACTTGATGAAAGTGACCAATGTCTAACGTCAAGGCTACTGAAGATTGGCTTTAAAAGAGTAGCCCATTGCTTGGATGACCAAACACTGAATAAAGTGAATCATATTTCTGGTTGCTCATTGCACATTTCATTAAAGTTCTACTATGAACTGAATGTGTGTAAATGGTCAAAGATTGTTAGAAGACGACAAGCCGTGGACGGGTACAGTAAGAATACATATTTTGATTTTTTTTTTGTTCAATCAGTAAAAGAAGGTTAATTTTTGTTTATTATTTCTAATGAAATCACATTCTTTCTCAGGGATTAAACAAAACAAAGAACAAAACATTGATATGCGAACCTCTTTTGAAAGAACTGAATATTTAATGGGGTGTCCTAATTCTTTGTTGCTCAGAGAGTAATGAGACTGAAAACCCCCAATATATGTAGGAATCATTTTGATTGTATGTTTGATTGTTGTTATCAAGGACTTAAAATTGAACCACACATAATATCAAGGATTAATCAACCCAACAGTTGCTGCGTTTCCATTACAAATGTGCGCAAAACTTTGTCGATATTCTGCCAATGTCGAAAAAACACAATTTCGCAATTCCGGTGTTTCTATTAAAGAAGAAATACAACTAACATCACATGTAAATAAGTTTGTTCACGAAATAACTAATTAAAAAACATGGCGGCGACGGATGGCCGCTTCAAGATCTTGGTAATTGCTCACATTTCTTTGCTTTTTGGAATCTAAAATGCTGATAATGCCCCTGTAGCAAACTAAATTCAAAAAATACTCTGTCTCCTGGCGAAACCAGGAGACAGAGCGGCGCCATCATCCTCCTACTTCTTCCTGTCGTCTTCTTTGTCTTATTTGCCAGTAGTAGGCCTACCATCCGGTTGTTGATCACGTGACTCGTGTGAGGCGAAAAAAGGGTTTCCAATGCAGTTTTGAGAAATACACCAATTTTGAAATGGCCAAAAACCCACCTCATCCTAGCGCAATAACTTTTTGTCGAAAAACGGGAGTTTTTTCAAAATTGGCCTGTTTCCATGAAGTGATTTTTTTTTTATAACAACAATTTGCGCAATTTGATGATCAATGGAAACACAGGTAGTGATAGCTGATGTAAGTTATTTTTAACTAAGAAAATACTTTTGGTATCTTATTTTCTGTGTGCAGCTGCTTGTAAACACTTTGCTCTAAGTCTGTCTGGTCAACCACCTCTCTCTCCCATATAAGAACAATTATCCTCTTGACCTGTTTGCATTTCAGTGCATTACATTCTTATTGTGTGACCATGTTCTTTTTTCAGTTTTAAATATGTTCTCCTTTCGAAGCAGCAGCTCAAGCCCTCATTAATGATGTTTGATGCTCTGATTACAATCTAACAGGGACTGGATGGTGGGTATTATCTAAAAGGACAGAGCTCAGTCTGACGATAAGACCATGGATGCAATACCAAAACAAATGCTTTGGTGAATCCAATATTTTACTTCCTAAGAGTAGCCTTGTGGGACGGGAAGTGGCCGTCTCTTTTAGGTGATGCTGTGCACTATTAAAAGGTCATCCAGTTGCCAGGATGTGGATGGCTTTCCTGTTGACAGACAGCTGCATATTTTTCTCAGCAGGGACAGATAGAGGCTTGTGTTGCAAATGTAAAACATTAGCAATATCCTGAGTCAACAGTCGCCCTGCTCTGTTTGTTTGGATATCACTTTTCCCCGGCAACTGTATATATAGTCCAGGGTACAGAGCATTCAGACGGAAGGTAAGAGGAGCCCACTTCCTTGCAAATCGGTCAAAGCAAAAGAAGCAAGCAACGAAGCCTTAAAAGTTAATTTGACATGTAGATAAACAGAATGACAGGGAAGGAAATAAGCCCCGGTTTTTATTGTTTGCATAGTGGGCTTGGAGATGGTATCATGATGATGCAAAGCCGCCATCAGAGAATGTAAATTGCTACTGCCATACTAAAACCGCCATTTTATCATTGCAAATAGCACCGGCAAAGATCTAGATGACTAATTTAGAGCAATGTTTTACCGACGATGAATGGGAGCCAAGAACTTCACTGGGCAGGAATGCAGAGTGTGATGTTGTCACCAAGTTTCCATGGAGCAAAGAGGGTGGTGATGGTTTGGAATATTCTCATTAGCATCAAGGCTTTAAGAATTGAGGGAAAACTGGAGAAAGTGGTTCTTGGTTTACAAGCTTCATTGATTCATCCAACAGTTTTTCTTATACAATCATTCATCTACTTAGGAAGTGATACATTTGTGTGAAGAATTTGGGTAGTGTATCCCAAACATATTACCGGTACTCAGAAGCACTTATTTAAGACTCGCTGGCCGATCCAAGAAAATCAACATGAACCATTTACTTTTGGATTAAATGCTGTGTAGCTCTACATTTGAAATCAGAGCCAAGCATGTTCAGCTCTCTGCACTAATAGAAGGAAAACATTCAAGTTCCACTTCACTGTACACATACTGTGCTCTGAAGCACACTGAACTTCTGCTGGTGTTTCACTCTTTAATTCATGTTGAGTACTGTAGCTGTGGGCTGCTTGGTTAATAATGCTGGTTCAGTGAGAAAGTCCCGAATTCATACCTCAGCAGAGGCCTACCTGTGAATCTTCTCTTAAATAAGCCTAATTAAACAAAGTAGCTTAGAGGTAGAACATCCATCCATTTTCTACAACCACAAAGTTCTCCTCAATGTCACTAGGGGACTGTTGTGTATCTCAGAGGTTAATGGGTAGGCCGGGTGCACCCCGCAAGAATCTCCATTCCGTCAGTGGGCTTAGGCTGAATCCCATTTCACCTGTTGTTTCTTGTCTTTTGCCCTTAAATCTAGGTTTCTAAGAGGTAGGGGGTCCCGATTGTTTTTTGTGAAGTAGGGGAAGTGCTAAGGGAAATGGTCTTCTAAGATTTTAAAAAAGCCCATTTTCAGGGGCACACTTGGAAACAATGAGATGTGCTTGTAAATCCCCTTGTAAATTATTCTAAACAAAATTAAACACTAATATTACAAGGCAAAACAAATAGTTACTCTGAAATATATTGTTGCTGGGACAAACTATAATTCAAAGTATGATGTATTCTCAGGTATTATCCTAGTGAAACATTATTCTATTTAAGCTTTTGACACACTGGAGCATATATTTATTTCTGTCCTTTGCCCCTTTCAATTTGATTCAATTTTATTTATATAGCGCCAATTCACAACACATGTTGTCTCAAGGCACATCACAACAGTCAGATACATACATTCCAATTAATCCTAACTATTGAACGGTGCAGTCAAAGTTAGTTATTTATTCAAATTGGATAAAACGTTTTTCTGTCTAAGGAAACCCAGCAGATTGCATCCAGTCAGTGACTTGCAGCATTCCCTCCTCCCGGATGAGCATGTAGAGACAGTGGACAGTCACTGGCGTTGACTTTGCAGCAATCCCTCATACTGAGCATGCATGTAGCGACAGCGGAGAGGAAAAACTCCCTTTTAACAGGAAGAAACCTCCAGCAGAACCAGAACCAGGCTCTGTGTGAGCGGCCATCTGCCACGACCGACTGGGGGTCTGAGAGAAAGAACAGAGCAGAGACACAAAGAGAACAAAGAAGCACTGATCCAGGAGTCCTTTCTATGGGAAGGAGAAGTAAATGTTAATGGATGTAGCTCCTTTAGTGGTTTCACCGAGAAAGAAAGAACAGATCAACTCTGAGCCAGTTTTCAAGGTTAGAGTCTGAAAAAGAGCACATATAATTAGTTACAGTAAAGCTCAAACGCCATGTCTAGGAGAGAGAAAGGGTTAAACACTAAAAGACAGGGCCATGTGGATCGTCGGTAGAGGGTGAGCATTAAATTGTTGCCAGCAAAAGCTCGGACAATGCCCCTCTCCAGAAAGGTGTCACAGGTAGACACAGAGCCAGGCCAGGTGTAGCTTCTAGGAAGAGAAAAGAGAGAGAACATAAAGTTAAAAACTGAAATAACAGCAAATAATGCAGTATTAGAGAGTAGTGTGTGAATGTAGCAAAGAGGGTGAAAGTGGTCATTATGTCCTCCAGCAGCCTAAGCCTATACCAGCATAACTACAGAGATAGTTTCAGTTTCAGTTTATTTATTTATATAGCGTTTATTTACAACAATGTCGTCTCAAGGCACACCACAGAGGGTCCCTCTGATGGTCATTGTTATTCTAAAAACCACAAGGATTGGGATACCTCTCTCTGTCAGACTGATTATAACCATTGGAAAAGAGAGGGGTCATACAGGTAGCAGAAATGGAGGGTGTGTTTGCACCTTAGCCATAACTGAGCCAGTTTAGGCTAAACCTGACTCCCCCTTACTCCAACCAACAGGGAGGGAGGAAGGCTCCCTAGACTCTAGGAACCACCAGTAAACCTGCAGTCTGAGAACGAAGTGCTCTGTTAGGAACATATGGAACAATCAGATCTCTGATGTTTGATGGAGCTAAATCATTAAGGGCTTTATATGTGAGGAGGAGAATTTTAAATTGTATTCTGGATTTAACAGGGAGCCAATGAAGGGAAGCTAAAATAGGTGAACTATGATCTCTCTTTTTAATTTTCATCAGAACTCTTGCTGCAGCATTTTGAATCAGCTGAAGGCGTTTAACTGCATTTTGTGGACATCCTGATAGTAAAGAATTACAATAGTCCAGCCTTGAAGTAACAAAGGCATGGACTAGTTTTTCAGCATCACTCCTGGATAGAATATTTCTAATTTTGGCAATGTTCCGGAGATTAAAGAAGGAAATCCTAGAAACCTGTTTAATATGGGATTTAAATGACATGTCCTGGTCAAGAGTAACACCAAGATTTTTTATTTTATTACCGGAGGTCAATTTAATGCCATCCAGGTTAAGTGATTGACTAAGCAGTTTCTTTTTTAAAGACTCCAGTCCAAAGACGACAACTTCTGTCTTGTCTGAATTTAGAAGCAA
Organism: Girardinichthys multiradiatus; assembly: GCF_021462225.1. NCBI lineage: Eukaryota > Metazoa > Chordata > Actinopteri > Cyprinodontiformes > Goodeidae > Girardinichthys > Girardinichthys multiradiatus. The sequence goes on along the minus strand of NC_061813.1, from coordinate 9,377,207 downwards.
AAAATTTAAAGTCATCCAAGTTTTTATATCTTCAAGACATGCTTGTAGTCTATCTAACTGGTTGGGCTCATCAGGATTCATGGATAAGTAAAGCTGAGTGTCATCAGCGTAACAGTGAAAATTTATCCTATGCTGCCTGATAATTTGACCTATTGGAAGCATATATATAGTAAAGAGAATTGGCCCAAGTACTGAACCCTGTGGTACTCCACAATTAACCCTGGAGTTTAAAGATGATTTATCATTTACATGAACAAACTTGAATCTGTCAGACAGATAAGATTTAAACCAGCCTAACGCTGTTCCCCTGATCCCTACAGCATATTCCAGCCTTTTTAAGAGAATATTATGGTTGACTGTATCAAATGCAGCACTGAGATCTAAGAGAACCAGTACAGACACAAGTCCATTATCTGAGGCCATAAGAATATCATTAGTGACTTTCAGCAGAGCTGTTTCAGTGCTATGATGAGCTCTGAAACCTGACTGAAACTCTTCAAACAGGTCATTGCTGTGGCTCAGTAGGAAGAGTAGTTGTCTTGCAATCAGAAGGTTGTGTGTTCAATTCCAGCTTCCTCCTGCCATATATCAATGTGCCCCTGGGCAAGCCACTTAACCTCAAGTTGCCTACCAATCTGCATACTTTTCAAGTCATCTCAATCAAGCAAAGGTTTCTTAAGTAAAGGTTTAATTACAGCTAACTTAAAAGCCTGTGGTACATATCCATTTACTAAAGATAGATTAATCATATCTAAAATGGGGGTGGTAATCAGAGGGAACACTTCCTTAAATAATTTGGTTGGGATTGGGTCTAACATACAAGTTGAAGGTTTAGATGAAGCTAATATTTCTGATAACTCAGGAAGCCCCACAGGATCAAAACAGTCCAAACACAGATCAGGTTCTACAGTTACGTCCAATGTTGTCTCACTTGCTGAGGATGAAGTAATCATCTTCGGGATTATGTCAAAGATTTTATTTTTAATAGAATCAATTTTATTCAAGAAGAATCCCATTAAGTCATGACTGCTAAGAGCTAAGGGAATGGATGGCTCAACAGAGCTATGACTCTGTGTAAGTTTAGCAACTGTACTGTAGAGAAACCTAGGATTATTCTTGTTCTCTTCTATTAATAATGAGAAATAAGCTGTTCTGGCTTGGCAAAGTGTCTTTTTATACAACAGTAGGCTATTTTTCCAGTTTAAGTAGGACTTCTCTAGGTGTGTAGAGCGCCATTTCCTCACCAGTTTTCTAACATTGTGCTTTAAAGTACGCAGATCTAAATTAAACCAAGGAGCTAGCCTCCTATGAATAATTACCTTCTTTTTCAAGGGGGCTGCATTGTCTAATGCATCACGCAATGATGAAGAAACACTATGAACAATAGGATCAATTTGTGAAGGGGCAGAAACAGAATTATTGCCCTCCACTGTGCTTTTCAGTGATAATGAGGAAATTAAAAGTGGAACAGATTCTTTAAAGGTTGTTACAGCATCGTCTGATAATGATGTACTAAAATGAAATTTTCTTTCAGGTGTGGAGTACTCGTTTAAATTAAACTCAAAGTTTATTAAAAAATGGTCAGACAGGACAGGGTTATGAGAAAATATTGTTGTCTTTACACTCAATGCCATATGTCAGCACCTTACAGATAAGATAATTCCATCTCAGTTTTTAGAACTTTATTCACTGTTTTTTTTACAGTAAGCCTTTAAAACATTTCATTTTCTCTGATATTTCTTGCAATTGGGTCCCTTTGTGTTAAAAAAACATGATGTGTTGTTGTCGTTAAAGACAGCAGCAAATAGCAAATATTTTTTCAAAACAGGTAAAAATACAAAGTTGTTTCGATACATGTAACTCTGTATCCCCTTCTATCAAGAAACTATGAATGTAAATGTCTTTACAGTGGGATTAAGGTGCAGAACTTTGACATAAAGTTATGTAAATTAAGATGTTATTGAAAAGTTCATATAGTTCAGTAACTCAGTTCATTAAGTGAAACATATTTTAGAGATTAATTATTCACTGACTGATGTTTTTCTTTCTTTTAATCATTATTTTCCACTTACAGCTAATAAAAAATAATTTAAGACTAGAATATTACTTCTGACTGATAAAAAAATTTTAATACAGAAATGTGGGCTTAGTAAAAAATAGTTCCAATACCTGCGTATCGGTTGTTATTTTTAAAGATACTTTTAATCTAACAAACGAGCCTCATCGGAACACATATTTATTCAATATGATTGTACATTTATGCATACTTTGAAATCATCAAACCCCTTTAATATTTTTTTGATCTACAAGCTATGGAGCACCTAACCTACTAAACGCAGGAATAACTACAGAAACAAGTCTACTACTCAGTAAAATAGTTATGCTGAAAATTAAACCAGAATAATAAAAAAACAATTTAGACCTACAAATCAGGTATAAAGTGATATTATCATTTTAATTGATAAAATCACCTATTTAATGTGCTTCTTTGTGCTCATTCATTTAATTTAATTTAATTTAAATCATATATATTCATGAAATGAAATTATGACACCCAATTAAATGTGGTTTTGCCACAACAACGTCTCAACTTATTTCTTTAATCTCTGGAAAAAAAGATTGATTTAGGTCCTGTTTACATGACAACAATCCATAGAAAACTGGATTTTTTCCCGCCACTTCTGTTAACACATCTACACGACGTTTTAATTACAATTTTCGTTCACACGGCAACAATAGATGTGAAAATGGTGTAATTCCCCTGTCACGCCACTAGTAGGTGGCATGTTCTTTGAAACCAAACAACATGTGCAAACGTTTCCTGCTTACAAAATGGGGGAGAAAATTAACACTTTGTTGGAGAACCGTTGTTAGATTCCAAGGCTTCCCCGCAAGAAAGACTGCAGAAAACGTGTTGAGTTGTCGTGTTAATGAACAGTAGAATGCAACTAAACATTTCCATTTTCAATAGAAACGTCGTGTAAATAGGGCCTTAGTTACATTTAAACACCAAAACTAAACTTGTTTCACTAATAAAAGTTACTCTTTTCCCAGCAATCCCTGTGAAAGTCTTAGTCATCAGTCTAAGGAAAATTTGACCCACTTCCTCCTTTCAGCTGTGTGAAGTTTCAGGGATTTCTTGAATGTACATCTTACAACATCCCAGTGAGATCTGGGCTTTGACTCGGTCCAGGACTTTTCAGTTTTAATGATCATCTAGTCCTTGGTGAATTAACTGGATTGTTTTGGGTTATTGTTATTGTGCAGGGCCCAGTTCTGCTTCAGTTTTATTTGTTTATTAATTCATCTGTTAATGCCTCACAGTTGGTATTTTCCTTGGGCAGACCTTTAAAATGCTGATACACCTGTGTGCAATTTTGTCCATTTCAAATGGGAATTAATGTTGGCTTCTTAACTCATTCCTAAAAATAAAAAAAAACACAAACACACAGGCTGTTGTGGGGAGCCCAGAATCTTTCCATGACTGTATATAGTTATTTCCCCACTCTTTTTTTCTTATATTTATTTTGCTAATAATATGCACTTTATACTGTTATTATACGAACAAATATAATTTTTTTTTTTTTGTGTGTGTGTTTTCATTTCAAATTTAGTATTTTTTTTATCATCATTGAAGCAGTACAACCAGTACATTGAGAAACTGACCATGAGGGAGTTTCATAGTGATGGAATTAAACTGCCGACAGCAATGATGATTACAGTCCATTGTGCATCAAGCTGTCCTGAGTGCACTAATGCTGTCTCAGTTCCTACAGATTGCATCTATAAATGCAGTCTTTGCTGCCATGAATACGCTGCGTGACTGCCTCCACTCAGCGCTGACACAGCATCTGAGTGATGGAAGAGACAAGAGGACGGGCGCCGTAAACAACGGAAAGCAGTGGCCTCAATCAGAAGCCACTCATTTTCCACCACTGACTGCACTGCATTTATTTAATTTCCTGTCTCACTTTGTCTTTGCAGAGGGAATAATGGGCCGGGTAATGGGAAGGGACTGAGATAATCGGACATTCTGGACCTCTGCCTCTGGAATGAAACTGTGGGAGCTACGCTGGAGCAGAACTAAACAAGAAGTTTATCAAATGCCTGAAATAGAAGAACAAGGAGATACTGAGAAGTGTAGAATGTTGCTTTTGCCATGTTATTTTTTACACTAATGGAGCACTGAAAAGGTAGTCATATTACTTTTATATTATATTATACTTTTATATTATTATTATTTAAACTTTTTTTTAAATAACATAATACTATAAATTTCACTTTTATGTTTGACAGCAGGTGTGTGGGGCAAGATTAAGTGAGGAAAACCAGAGAGAAAAAAAACCTGCTTATCTGAACAAAACGTTTGAGTTTGACCTCCCCTAATAAAAGCAAAACACACATGGACAGGGACATTTATCTTCATAACAAAGAATGAATCTCATGAATGGATAGACCCATTAGACAGCTATTAATTTAATTGAACAACTACTGGTTTAAAATCTCTAACTATGAAAAGAACTTTATAAAAGTCTCATTCCAACGGAAAACGGAAAACTGAAGAGAAGCAGACACCCTCCCACCCTTGGAGTAAAGCTCCAAGTACACTCCTACAATTTGACTCCAATGTGTTTAATAACCTTTCCACCTAGAGTGGGCTGGCAGCCTGGTGACAATGTATCTGATTTCACTACTTGTTATTGTACAGACAACCATTTTTTTTTAGCATGAAGGCATTTATTCAAAACAAACCACATGTTTGAATGCTAGGAGGTTTAACTAAAGTAATAAATATGACTGTCTGCCAAAACCTTCCTATTTTCTTATGGGTAGATCTATATATATATATATATATATATACATATATACAGGGGTTGGACAATGAAACTGAAACACCTGGTTTTAGACCACAATAATTTATTAGTATGGTGTAGGGCCTCCTTTTGCAGCCAATAAAGCGTCAATTCGTCTTGGGAATAACATATACAAGTCCTGCACAGTGGTCAGAGGGATTTAAAGCCATTCTTCTTGCAGGATAGTGGCCAGGTCACTACGTGATACTGGTGGAGGAAAACGTTTCCTGACTCGCTCCTCCAAAACACCCCAAAGTGGCTCAATAATATTTAGATCTGGTGACTGTGCAGGCCATGGGAGATGTTCAACTTCACTTTCATGTTCATCAAACCAATCTTTCACCTGTCTTGCTGTGTGTATTGGTGCACCACCTTCAGGATACAATGTTTGAACCATTGGATGCACATGGTCCTCAAGAATGGTTCGGTAGTCCTTGGCAGTGGACTACCCATCTAGCACAAGTATTGGGCCAAGGGAATGCCATGATATGGCAGCCTAAACCATCACTGATCCACCCCCATGCTTCACTCTGGGTATGCAACAGTCTGGGTGGTACGCTTCTTTGGGGCTTCTCCACACCGTAACTCTCCCGGATGTGGGGAAAACAGTAAAGGTGGACTCATCAGAGAACAATACATGTTTCACATTGTCCACAGCCCAAGATTTGCGCTCCGTGCACCATTGAAACTGACGTTTGGCATTGGCATAAGTGACCAAAGGTTTGGCTATAGCAGCCCGGCCGTGTATACTGACCCTGTGGAGCTCCTGACGGACAGTTCTGGTGGAAACAGAAGAGTTGAGGTGCACATTTAATTCTGCCGTGATTTGGGCAGCCGTGGTTTTATGTTTTTTGGATACAATCCGGGTTAGCACCCAAACATCCCTTTCAGACAGCTTCCTCTTGCGTCCACAGTTAATCCTGTTGGATGTGGTTCGTCCTTCTTGGTGGTATGCTGACATTACCCTGGATACCGTGGCTCTTGATACATCACAAAGACTTGCTGTCTTGGTCACAGATGCGCCAGCAAGACGTGCACCAACACTTTGTCCTCTTTTGAACTCTGGTATGTCACCCATAATGTTGTGTGCATTTCAATATTTTGAGCAAAACTGTGCTCTTACCCTGCTAATTGAACCTTCACACTCTGCTCTTACTGGTGCAATGTGCAATCAATGAAGACTGGCTACCAGGCTGGTCCAATTTAGCCATGAAACCTCCCACACTAAAATGACAGGTGTTTCAGTTTCATTGTCCAACCCCTGTATATATATATTTATGAGCTGAACTCTGCTCCTTTGTTGTTGTTATGGAGCAGCAGAGTTGAGCCACTGCTCCTCCGTAACAAAAGCATTCAGTTTAGGTGCTGTGGGCTTGTAATCTGGATGCCTCATGAAACCTCCATTTGGAAGTTTATCAGGGCACGTCCCAAAGGAAGAAGACCCTGGGGTAGACCGAAAACCTGGTGGAGGAACTTCATATATCTAGACCAGTCAACGGGATGGCTGGGTTTCCCTCCCAGAACTGTTACCACTATGACTCCAATCTTAGAAAAGCTGAAGACACTGGATGGATGAATGGGTTTTCACTTTAATTTCAAACTTGATGTTTGAGCTTTGTAACTTGATTTTATGGTAGTGGTATTATTATACTACAGATTTTGGCTGTTATACAAACCTATCATACAAGCCACATAAGGCATTTTGTATGCATAGGCTGATAGTGTGCCAAGTGCTCCGCATTGCTAAAATACCAGAATCTAATAATCTTGGAAGAATTCTAGTTGGTTAATCCTTTTATGTTCATGGGAACAAGCCCAGGTGTAGCATGTAACCACTGCTTCAGATGTGCTCATATCTTCAGACTGGTATTCCTTGTCTTTTGTGCTTTTTTTTGTTGATCATGCAGCCATTTTCCAAACAAGGATCGGAGACGTTTGTTCTACTATATGTTCATCTCAGCTCACAGACATCAAGCAGAGGGATCTGATAGATAATAAATGTTTCTGTCTGTCAGATTGTGTTTCGTGTTGGCCATCTTGTGAGATCCAGTTAAGAGAAGGGGACGGAGAGTCAAAGAGATGGAAGGGAAGGGGGGAAGGAGAGTGACCTGAAGATGAAGACAGGAAAAGAGGGAAGAAAGAATGCATGAAGGCAGAATGTTTTGACAAATATTGCGCGCTGGTGTGTGTTGCAGCAGATAAAATCAGCGGATTTGACTGCTTGCCAAGTTGCTGTATCTTAGAGATAGTTAGTCAGTGCCGTATGAGACAAGATTAGAGAAGCAAAGACAGAAGAAAATCTCATAAATTCCATTCCAAGACAACACAATTGCGGGAAAACAAAGCTTATGGATAAGGTTTCATATTTTATTCCTTATTCCAACAGCTTATTTAATTGAGCCCTGTCTCCTTTTATTCTCTAATCCACAAAATGGAAGTTAGCGGAGTTTAATTAGAAAAAGATTTACATTAAACAAGCAAGAACTCTGACAAAAATGGCACAACAAAAACAGAAGGAGGAATTTTAAAGAAAAAAAACTAGTGAGAAGTCATATGAGTGGTGGCTGGAGGTGGTTTCCAGGGAAATGAGGCCATATCTGATTCTCTGTGCTGACACACATGCTGCCAGGTCGAGGCCTGTTCTTAGGCAAGAGCCACAGGAGCCACATCTCTCTCCCTCTCTCTCTCGTTGTTATTTGAGGGTTGTTCTTGGCAGTGTTCAGACACAGGATGGAGGCCATTTGCTGCAGGAAAGCATAACCACATTGTCTGAGCTCCGACGGCCTAATTGCCCCACAACAAACAAAGTGTAAACTGAGGCTGATTATAATTTAAGCTCTATGCCTCAAGTCTACTGATTGTGGATGGGGGGTGGAGGGGTTCTTCAGCATCTATTTCATTAAGTCCCTGGAGCCAGCAGACTATAGGGTAGAAGTTCTTATGGACATATACTTACCCACATTTCTTGTGGTGTGTGGTCATATGAGGTTAGATCCAAAATGAAGGTCTCTTTTATTTCTTGTAGACCAGCTGTAAATAAGTATGAAACGTAAGCATGGGCTCACAGACTGTAATAAAGCAGCCGCATTGAGCTAAACATCGCTCTGCAAAGGTAGAAGTGACACAGAGGAAAAGTGAAGTCAGACTTCAGCTCAGCTCACAGATTATGTGGAATTGCTGCTTTACTTTCTAGTTTACGATTTAATGCTTCCTTACATCCTTTATTACAGTGTAGGCATGGGCTAGCAACCACTATAAAGGTATGACTCAGTTTTAAACAGTTACATTTTCAAAAACGCTCAGAGTCAGATGCCAGAATAAAAGTCCAAAGAGTAATGCAGCTGTGCCCCTCCCTCACCTGTTGCTACACACTGCTAGTCAGATTGCTAAAAGAAAGTAGCTGCACTCTTCCCTCTCTTACAGGAGCAAGTATTTCACCTGTTTGGAAACTCTTCTGGTCAGGAAAACATGGGCAGGTGTAGTGTCAAAGCTAACAATTTGACAACCATCACTTTTATCAAGGAAACATTGTTTTTAAGGTACAGCTAACATGCTCTGAACAGCATGTCTTTTAAGCCACTGACTGCAGGCTGGCTACCTCAGCAGATAGCCTGACTAAACCAGCTCCAACACACTTGTTTTACAAAGCAGAATAGCTAAAAAGTGTAACATGCTGTGCAAGACTACTATGTATTTCGTGTTCATTTTTTGGCTCAATCCTATGCACCAAAATCAAATTACAGTAATGAACGTTGTGAATAAATCTGTATTAATCGGTATCTTATGTTATTTTGTCAGCAGTAGGAATAATTGTTGCTTTTTTCTTTTAAATAAAAGTAGTTCTGTTGTTATTGTTTGGGTAAATACCTTAACTGAAGGCTATTGCACCATTAAAGTCTGCTATCAGTCTATCCCTGGACCAGCTCTCAAACCTTATAGATCATTAGCTTGCATTGCTAACAGCAGTACAAAGCACATCAACGGGCAGATCTCTGTTGTCTGCTCCAGTTCACACTTGGACTTCTCCAAATATCCACTATTCGCATCATTTGAGTAGTTTCTATCTGAAGCAAACATCAGGGTGCTTCGTACAGTTCATCACATTTAATGTGGTTTAAATAACTGATTTTAACATTTCTTGAGGACCATGGCTCTGTTTTGAATGAACAACATCAAGAAAACACTCGACATCTTTTCTAATTTCTTACTTTAATGTTCTTCCAAAATTTTTGTAAAAATTAGAGGACTGTAAAATTAACACCAAGGTCCAGAAACATAACAGACTCCCTGTGAATGAATCAGTCAATACGGATTCAACCAAGCTAACAGTTTACTCCTGAAAAGGATACACTTGTCTTTCTTTTCCTTCATGTAAAAACTAGAATTTTGTCAGTTATATTCTAGATTGAAGCCTGTGTACGTAAACATTTTGGAGTTTTAATTTTAATGATTAAATTGTGCAATAAGAAAGCTTCTTACTCAAAAAAAAAAAAGTTATTTTAGCAAGCACAGAAGGAAAATTGTTTTACAATGCCAAAATAAAAAAAAAATCTTTGGTCTCTTGGGACTCAGAACTGAGTTTCTCATCTTGATAGCTTGCATTTTTGGCAGTTTTATTTCTATTTAATGAATTTGTTTAACTTATTGTAGGCGTTGATCATCACAATCCAAGTTGTGGGATCAAGATTAGCAGATGTGGTGGTGCGCTGAAAAACACGAAGTACAAGTTACAAACCAGCTGCAGAGCTGCTTCATTAAAAAAAGGCCAAGAGAGCTTCTAGCTGATTAATAATCAGAAAAACAGATTGTACTTGATGTTCCCATGTCCTGTTAAAAAGTAAGAACAGAGACAACATAGGATGTCTTGCTTTGGCCTCAAAACAATGGTAAAAAATAGGTAACTACTCCATATTCCCCACAATATTTAGTCACGATATAGTAAAGTACACTTTTTGAAAAGTTGCAAACTTGTAATTTGAAGGAAAGTATTTTATGTTTTACATTTGTCAACTGGGCAGTTATAATGTAGGTTTGACACAATTTTCATATAACAATAATGTTCTGACCAATCACATCACATTTCCTGATGTTCTTTACACAGTTAATATCCTTCAGCATGAGTAGTTTTTATATGGTATTTAAATCTGATACATTTTATGTAAAAGTAAAAGATAAAATATTTCTATTCGTGAGACAGAGAACAGGCTGATATGCGATTCTTAAGATATAATTTGTTCCCAGACAGAGGGGGTTCTGGTCAAGCAGGTTTAATCTCTCACACAAGCTTATCCATTAGGTCCCTTTTTCTGCGTTTAAAATAGCAATGACTGCTCAACCTCATTTATCTTGTAAAAACAAGTGTTATGTTTGGGGAGGTATCTGTTCGCGTCACCAGTGTACTGATTTTACTTTTACTCTTTAACCACATTCTGCTTGTAAACTTGTGTACTTTTAAGTCTGTGTTTTTTGTTGTGGAAGATTTTGTTTATAGTTTTTAGTCCGTTCACATATGTGTTTTTGGGTTTTGGAGGAGAATTTTATAAAGTACACTCAAAGCAGTCTCATTAAAACTAATCTGTTTTGAACCACTTTTCATAATTGAAATGTCAACTAAACAGGTTAAAGGGGGCCTGTATTTTTAAAAACAGGTTAATCTTACAATAATCAGAGAAAGAATGAAGCTATTGAACTTAGGTTGTATAAAAATGTCAAAGTCAGATGACTCAGATAGAGCAAACAGAGGACCTGGAGAAAACTCGGACATACACACAGACCGGCCTGACTCGAGACTCAAAGTAACTTTTTCGCTAAGGCAACAGTTCTTATTATCACAACACCTTGTAGCCAAATGTATGCTGCTAGTATAAGTTCATTTTTATCAAGTTAAAACAAGTGAATGTTTTTTGTGTAATATTTATGTACAACTAACCAAGCTTTAACTGAACTAAACTTACTAAACAGTTTAATCAACCCTAATAGGTTATATTGACCAAATCCAGATGTATTCAGTCATGATAGAAGGCCCTCTAACTGTGAGTAAAAGGTTACCGATACCTTGTCTTGTAATTTCTGGCTCAATCTGCTGGAATGCAGGGTTTTGTTTTTATATTTTGTTTTAGAGGGAGAAAAGAATACTTTCCATGATGTATGATGTAAGTTTTAGACAGCTTTTTTCTGAAGAGGAACTACATGACTGTGAAGGAAACAGCCAGCTAGATAAGCTCACAGTGCGAGATCACACAGAATGCAGTGTGATCAGACACGGTGGCTAGGCAGCAGAATTTTACCTGCCCACAGCTTAGAGGAATATATAAGAAATCTATTATAATATTTTTCCATCTTCATTTATACAAGCACACCTGGAAACAAGAACCCAATCAAAACATTTGGAGGGAGCTGAAAGTCCATATTGCACAGACCTGAAACCTGAAGGATCTGGAAAAGATCTGTATGGAGGAGTGGTCCAAAAGTCCTGCTGCTGTGTGTGCAAACCTTGTTAAGAACTACAGGAAATGTCTGATATCTTTAAAACAAAGGTTTCTGTACCAAATATAAATTTTTGTTTTTCTGATGTATCAAGTACTTATGTCATCAAATAAAATGCTAATTAATCGCTTAAAAACACACAATGTGATTTTCTGGATTTTTGTTTTAGATTCTGTCACTATTCTGCGCCTATGATAAAAATTAAAGATGTCCACATGCTTTGCAAATGAGAAAGCCGCAAAATCGGCAGTGTATCAAATACTTGTTCTGCTGACTGTATGCAGGTTTGGTTGTTTCAGACCCAGCCTTTTGAGTATGATATGGTGCCTTCTACCATGGGACTGACTGCTTGAAGTATTTTTAACTTCTGTAAGGTAATGTGCTCATATGACTAAATAATATTCCACCAGCAGGAGATTACTCAGATTTATTTTGTTTTAATCATGGTGAATAGCTTTGAGATAAAATATATGGTCAAAATTACACTTGAGATTTAAGCTTTTTTATGATAATTAAAATTACAACAAATAAACTAATATAGTATGATCTAAGTATATATAGTAGGTAGAAAATGGCTTGTTAACAGGTATAAAAGGGAGGTAGGAAGGGACAAAATGGCAATACAGGAACACAAAATGGGGTCCAACTTGTCAAAGCGGTGAATAGACACAGAGCCAGTTCAATACGTACAAGTGGTGCAAGCAGCTAACATCCTTCTATCCAGATTTCAAAATCTTCGGTTTGCTGCCAAATCTATATCCTGATGCTGTGGTGCGTATTTAAATTTAAACCAAAAGCAGTAATATAAATTGTGGAGACTACCACCATCCATTGGCGGAGATACCTGTTGGCTACGATGGTGACTGAATGCAGGCTAGAGCAATTGCTGATGAGCAAATCACACTGATTTATTAGCCAAGTCAAAAGATATGGAAAGTGCTGCTTTTCTCCCAAGTGCTGTTAGATTTTCTACATTTGAATTGAATTCTACACTTGAACTCTACAATTGAATTATTGCATTGTCATTACACTGTAAATTCCTGATATTTTCAAAATGACTACTTGCTACTTGTAGCGTATAACTACTTGTTATATGCTAATTCAAGTTGTATTTGGAATGTAGTTGTAAATCCTTTTTTTCCATTTTGTATATAAAGTTTAGGAATACCAAATAAACAAAGAAATACACATAATATAAATTACCATCACTACTGAAACGAATTTAGCGGGCATGAGTACATATGTTTTGGGGTAATTTTCTAAAATTACTACATTCATTTTGTTGATGATCAGCTTTATGTATGCTCATACAATGACAAATAGCTGCAAAGTAGGACAGTCTGCACTCCTGACCTGTGACGGATCTGTACCAGTCGGCGAGTTTCTCTGTTGTCTGGGAGGGAAGATGTTTGCAGATCATGTCACACAAACTGTCACATTAAGATGAACTGCAGGAGGGAATGTTAAGTGGGATATTGGGAGAAAAAAAAGAAAGAGAACACTTCAGGATGGAAAACATGGTAGCAAAAAGTCGCCTTAAGTCAGAAGCTTGCGATTCTCCACGCCCTCAATGTCCCATTTTCCTGGGGGGTTATTATTGTTAATCATCTTATTACAGGAGCCTGAGTGAATCCCAGGTTCGGGGCCAGATGAAAGGTCAGCCGTTGAAATTCACAGACACTGAGCCGTCAACAGATCAAAGCTGATGCTGTCTGATGATCCTACACCATATCGCTTTGATACTGTAGCACACAAAGAAATTTAGGCCTTGGCCGGATGACAAAGTTTGATTGTATTTTTCAACCGATACCTTTACCCTTTTCTTTCAAAGTCATGCAGCAGACTTCCTCCATTATACATGCCTTTATGAGTGGATGTTTTGTGGTACATGGGCAGGTCGATACGCCTCACTCACCTTGTTGTCATGACAGATCCTGGAATACACAATTCTGAAAGAGCTGGATTGTAAAGCTCTCTGTGTATAGAGCTTTTGAAGTCAGTATGGTTATTGTCCATGGATTAGGGCAACTCTTTCAGAAACATGTTGGTTTGTAGTGGAGCACACAGAAGCTATCTATGTCCACTCATTTTATTTATTGTGTTACTGTTCAAACTTGGAGAGATTAATTTTATAAAAACTCCCAATTTACACAAAAGTGCAAATTAAAGATATTTTTTTTTCCCAAACATATTGCACATCGCTGTATATATACATTGCAAACAGTCAGAGACATTTGTGTTCAGCCATTAGCATTTTCAGTGCTCTATTTGGTCACCTTTCAGACATAAATCCTGGGCAATGTTTCAAAAATCAAGACTTTACAAGGCAGGCTGATGAAATTTGTTATGTTTATAGAAAATGAAGGATAAAATTCCAAATGTATGCATAACTTAAACTCTTTTTGTATTAGTATTGATAACATGACGTTGGACATTTCTGCAAAATGTATTTGAAAAAAATAAATCCCACTTTGACTGTTTTGACATCTGCGTTCCCACATTAATTTCCTTTGGGTAAAATGTAGGGAAAATCTTTCAAGCAAGCTTTCAAGTAACAAAGCCACTTTATTTCTAGTTAAGATTTTTGTAACCAACTTTTACTACCTTTTTAAATTGAACAAATAGCTCTAACTGCTGAAACATTATAACAGTACAGCCAAACAAACATGTATAGCACTATAAAAATGTGACATTTTGAATCTTAAGTCTGCTGTTACTTATATATTATTAAAGCAGAACTTTATAGAATTGCACTCCTGCAATACTTCACATATGTAGTCACATAAAAAAATTAAGATATCCAATTATTTATTCAGGTTTTTTTTATTATGAAATAATCTCATAAAAATAGCTAATGTCATTTCTTTTAATATTTGGAAAAAGGAATGTAAAAAAGTCTTACTTGTTTTACTCGTTAAACAACAGATATCAACACAAATACGTTAAAATCATACCCCTAAAAGCTGGTGTTACTCCCTTATGCTGAAAGAATTTCAGCAATGCATTTCCAGTAGACATCTACCATTGACAAACTTTACCCAAATCACAAATGTGTAATTCATTTAGTTCTGAGATGTTTGAGGGCTGTCTTGCATGTACAGCTCATTTATGGTTATCCCACATCTCAAAAGGGTAGAAGATCTGGCCTTGAACTCCATTCCAAGACTCAGACTTGAAGCAGGCCTTGGTGGATTTACTGGTACATTGTGTTTAATTGTATCTTGCAGGGTCCAATTTTGCTTCAGCTGTAATTTTTTTACAGATGGTCTCGTGGTGGTTAGTAGGAAGGTGAGTGAGCTGGCCAGGTCGTGCTGCAGCAAAAGAGCCCAAAATCACGATGCTTCCAGCCGCATGCTTTACGGTTGGTATGAGGTTCTTTTCTTGGAATGCTACATTTGGTTTATGCTCCTTTTAGCATCTTACAGCACAGGGTGAACTTGCATGAACGTTCAGAATGAGGATTTTGGCACTTGTTTTGAATGTCCAGCAGTGGTAGACTGTTTTCCATACAGTGGAGTGAATAATTCCTTTGAGACTTCCTGAAGTCCCTTACCAGACTCATCAGCTGCTACAGTCTTCTTTCTGACAGCATCAGACAGCTCTATGTTGCTAGATCTCACTTTAACAGTCTGGAGTCAAAATGTTAAGTAATGATGTTCTCATCATGTGCGCTTCATGTGATACGTCAGTGTTTTAAGTGGGAACAAATACGAAGGTGTCCTAATATATTCCAAATATTTCTCTATTACATTTTACAGAAATTGTTAAAAGGTTTTTTTGTCAATTTTTATTATTCATTTATATTACTTGAATTTGTTATTATTGTTCACATTTTTATTAGATATCCATATGTCCAAATATGTAAAAAAAAACAAAAAAAACAAAGGCGTTCACTTTAAATATATCTGTATTTCTACAATAATTCAGTCCAACTTTGACAGCTTTTTCTAATTCTAAGGTTGTCCTAATGCCAGAAACATATACTGAAAATGCAACCTTTTGTGTTTTCACAAATACAATACAAATTCCATTTATATAAAACTGGTATTGAAATAGCCGTTTAGTTTAGTGGTATATACTTCTAATACTCCAACTTTATATGCCATCTTTAGTGTGGTTTGGAGCTAACATGTAGCCATGTCACTGTTAATGTTTCTTTTTTTTACCTAGTACCTAAATTGCTGCCACAGAAACTGTGGAGGCAGCTTCAACCCAAACTCTACCAAACAAAGTAGATTAGCAGTTTTAAAAATGTATTCTTGAAAAACCTAATCAGAGAAATCCTAAAGAGGAAATTAATTCGTTATTCTCCGCGTGTGTTTTTCTAATTAGACAGAGATATGCCAGACAGCAATACTTTCAAAACTCGTGACAAACTGTTTCTTAAAAAAAAAAAAAAATTCTAAGGTCTCGTGCTTACGTCCATTGAACAATAAACAAGAGTATTACTAGATAACAGATCAACATTGATTGAGTTCTCCACATACTTCAGTGTCTAGACTCCTGACAAACGTGATATCTGCAGTGATACTGCTGCTGCCTGAACTCTGCAGTCTGGTTCCTCATACAGTGGCTCTGTGAAGGCGAACAGAGGCTTACAGATGCCCGGCAGTAGCTTGCCTCCCCCTATGGTGTGCTGCTTTGAGGTGTGAATGAGTTTCTGTTGTGGCCCTCTGACCTCTTCCTGTCTCAGGACTGCAGTCAGCACAGGGTCAGAGGGCATCTCTTCTCTAAAAAATCCCCCCAAGCACAGGCTGTTCCACGTCGGCCTAGGATGGACACACAGGGAGGATTAGCGAGCCTTTGATCGATTAGGCTCCCAGCTCAGGCAGGAAGAGGGAATGTGGACCTTCTGCTGATTGGATGAAATGTGCTGAAACTTGTTTTCATGGCTGTTTACACTCCCAGGATCTACACAGATAAAGCAGCCATTGCTGATTTCAGTTTGTGCATGATCTTAAACTATGATGGAAATGCTGTGAAACACGCCAGTATAATTAAGAAAAAATTCAATATGCATCAATACTTGCTTTTGGTTTCTTCCCTTCCCTTTCCCTGATAATCTGAGATGAGCCGCAGCAGCTTCAGAGACATCTTCCCTGTCACATAAAACGCTAATGCTGTTGGCACTCTGTTTTGTACACATTCTACAACAGTGATCCGGAGGCTGAGAGTAGCTGAGAAAACCCCTTCTCCTTCTCCCATGCTGGGCATAATGCTATTTACTGATGAGTGACACCTTCAGGACACAGAGGAGAACTACAGGTTTGATCAAGCGATCTCTTAGTGTGTGGTAACCACAAGTTGTAATTATCCTTTCATTAGTATAAAAGCTTAATATGCTTATGATTTTTGGATGAGCAGGTTTATTTGGCCTGCTCAGTCACAGTCATATGGTGGCATGCTTCACACATTTCTGTACAAATATCTGTCAGGGCAACATTAGTCCTTTAGTTTCAGTATGTAACTAAACAGTTCTTTTATCCAAGCCATGACCTCGTCCTCTGGCTGGCCCTCTTAAAGATGAAAACGTCTTACATATCTGCACTGACCAGAACAAAGACTGCTAGTGACCTGAGCAATACCAAACTGTGACATCAGTTATGTTGACTGCTTGTGTTTGTATTTCTCAGACACCTTAACAGCTTTGGTGGAAAATTCGTATTCAAGGTTCTGCTTGCGCTCTGCATGATTGCTTAACACTGTTTTATTTATTTATTTATTTATTTTTTCTTTTCTTTTCTTTTCTTTTATTTGTTTATTTATTTATTTATTTATTTATTTATTTATTTATTTATTTATTTATTTATTTATTTAGCTGTTACGCAGGGATGGTTTTAAGCATGTGACAATAATATGTTCATAAGTATTTAGACAAATAGATCCCTTTCTGTTGTGAGATTTCTGAAAAGGTTCTGAGCAAATATACTGCAATCTCATATAATCTTTATTCTGTATAAATCAAGATTATTTGCTCCTAAAAGTTAAAGCTAGGCCTAAAGCATATTTTTACTGCCTTAAAACAGTTTCAATCTAAAAACGTCAACATAGTTTATGTGAATGATTTTTTAAACATTTAAACTGTTCTCATGTTTGCATTGAACATGTATTTACCAAGAAGTCAATGGTTATTTATAAGAAATGGAGGTAGAAGGCAGAGCATCACTAACCATTTTCCTGTACACATGTACTGAAAAGAGAACCTGGTAAGTATTTTCGGTCAGTTACTGTTGCCTTGCAGCAATGAGGTTCTGGGCTCCCAACCTGCAGTCCCTCTGCATGTAGTTTGCATGTTCTTCTTGTGCATGTGTGGGTTCTCACAGGGTACTCCTGATTTCTATCACAGTCTAAAAACATTCATGTTAGGTAAATTGGTCCTTTTAAATTGCCTTTAGGTATTAGTCTGAATGTGCATGGTTGTGTGTCCTGTGTGTCTCTATAATAGAATGGTGAACTGTCCAGGGTAAATGGTAAATAGACTGAATTTATAAAGAGCTTTCCAGTCATACTAACCATTTAATGCACTTAACACTAGAGCTACATTCAATCAATCGCACTCACAAATGGGCACACATCAATACACCGATATGCAGATTAGTAGGCAAATTAAATTTAAGTGCCTTGCCCAGGGGCATATCAACTTGTGACAGGAAGAAACTACAATCGAACCCACAATTTCCGGTTGTACCCCGCGTCTCTCTCATAGACTGCTCCCTTGTGACCCTGACAAGGAATAAGCTGGTATAGAAAATAGATGGATTATTTTTACACTATTTTACTATTTTACTGTTCCTTCTTCTTTTGTTTTTTTGTTACAAAGAAATGTTTCAGATCATCAAAAATGTGAGACAAAGATAACCTTAGTAAATACAAAAAGTTACTTTGAAATTATTTAATTTAAAAAAGAAAAATGCAGCCTAGCCCTGTGTGAAAATTTAAATCCTTCCGTTGTTAATTCATGAATTACTTATGACTAACTAATTACTGCCTGACCTATAGAATCAAGAAAACACTTAAATAGAACCTGGCTGATAGCATTAAGCAGGCTATAAGGGTTCCAATTCATAAGGCTTTGGGACTCCAGCGGACCACAGTGTGCACCTGCATCCAGAAATTGGGAAAACATGGAATATTGGTGAACCATCCAAGAAGTAGCCGACTTACCAAAATTACTTCAACAGAGCATCAACCATTCATCCAGTAGATCACCAAAGAACTCAAAACAACACTTAAAGCACTACAGGCCTCATTTTGCTTAATTAATGGCTGAGTTTAAAGAATTCTGCAATGCAGAGCAGGCAAACATTCTTCTACAGCAATCTTAAAGACTCATTGCTAGTTATCACAAACACTAGATAGCAGCTTTTGCCACTATGGAGGGACTTTTATACCTTATTACATGAAATAACAATTTAAAAACAGCATTTGGGTTGATTTAAAATATTCAAAGAAGCACAAAATGAAGAAATCTTTAGGAAGGTAAATATTTCTTCACAGCACTGTACAAAGATAATTAGTCTCAATGAATCTTAGAATGTAACCTGGAAATGTCATGTTCTTCTATCAGAGCAGACTGAGTGCTAGAAACAAGACGGCTTACTTTGAGTACACATCTTTTTGTGTCTTTACAGATCTTTAACCCAAACTGGGTCTCTCAATCTGCTGTTCTAGTCATCTCATTTCTCAGGTCAGCTAATTGCAGAATTGTAGCAGAACAATTGTTTGAGTCTGCCTGAATGTTGTCTTGTGAAAGAGAGGCCTAGATTAATGGTTGTTTTGTTTGGATCACTCTGGAACTGAATTGGATACAAATAAAATGATCTCATGAAAGTTACTGAGTGATACTGTGCATGTCGCACCTGGGAAGGAAAAACAAAACAAAACTTGGCCGGACGTGCACAAAAATTAGACAAAGGCAACAAAAAGCGTACAATGCACAAAATAATTTAGCTTAACCAAAATCATGCCTGTAGATCAGGTTGGGGTTCGGATTCAGTTGGATTTAACTACTTGCTTTCTGTGTGTAAACTCTATTTCTTTCTCTGAGTCTGCACACACAGTTCTATATGGGAAGGACACATCACCGCTCTGATGACAAATCATATGTGGATTTTGGACAACATTTGACGACACTCCACACAGGCAATAACAATAATTGTATTTATTCATTTTCTTTTATCACATTCTTTAAACTCAGATAGGTGATGTTAAAAGTAGTGAGGACAACATTTAGTGACCCTAAGAGTGTCTCAAGCAGAGAAGATGGTAGAAAGACCGAGAGAAAGAAGAGGTATTCTCCGAACAATAAATATCAGTGAATAAATAAATAATAGAAATAAATAACCATGAAAAAAAAGTGAACAAAATTACAAACATAGCACAAAATTATTTAAATATTTACAGACTGTAAAATGCTTTCAAAAAATAATTTTGAAAAACATTTGAAAAACTCAAAAATATATATACATAAATAAAAACTCTAGATAACAGTACATTAATCTAAGCACTATATACATAGAAGGAAGATGTAACTGAGGTTAATAAGTATTTGCTGTATTGTACATGATGATGTACAATACAGCAACCCTAAATGGTCATTTACAATGCTCCCCGTCTGTGGAGAAGTTCTCTGGTGTGCTGCTGTCTCCTCTCTAGCTTCTGATGGCAGCATGAACCAGAGCTGCTCACATTCCAGGCTGGTGCTGAAAGCAGAGGGAACGACGCATTGATCTGCTGGGAATGCCTGTTTGTTCCCACCATGATCCCAGGACCAAATCTACCTGTCAACACTCCTCTCTTCTCCTCCACCAACAGGATCTGCTCCTCTGTTCAGTTTGGTTTTCTCCACCATTTTTCTGTTTTGTCTTGGTCATTTTACCAATTTGGACCTCATAATACAAGAAGGCAATGACAGTGAAATGCTGAGTTTTGATGGAATGTTTAGGAATGTTTAGGCTAAGATAGGAGCTCTCTGAGTGCACTCTGAGGATCTCTGTGGAGACAGGCCCATATTTTTAAGCTGGTCAACCCTGATTAAGCTAAAAAGTGTCTAATGGTGGGAAAAAGCCAATTTCTTGGTAATTTTCCAGAATACTTAAATGATGTTACTGAGAAAAGCACAGGCTTTGAGGGGACTCAAGCTTAGGAGCTAAATATTGAAACCGTCTGTAATTTTCTGCATTGGTATTGTTTTAGTGTGGTGGAATCACATCTGATTAACTGTGACATTTATCTGGGATCAAAAGCAAACAGCCAAGAACATATAAGATTCATGTTTCTCTGTGTGAGAAAAGCACAGGGAAAACCTTAACCAGCATTGTATAAAGATGTCAGCAGAAAACATGAGAGAGGTTAGAATATACTGGGAAAACCTCTCCCTTAAATAAACTTTAGTGGAAGCATTCTTTCTAATTTTACTGTGTCAAAAATGACACAAATAGTGCTTAATCTTTTCAACTCTTTGATTCAGTTTCATTATGACTATTGCATTTTACAATGTCATTAAAAATGATTCCTACTGAAAATATAAAGGAAGCCAATGGTTCAGCCAAAAATGAGAACATTGGCTTTATATTGGCTTTTCTCCCAGATCACTCTCCCTGCACTTCTGTTTTGTAAGAGAGAACTGCCCTCTCCATATTATATATTTTCTTAGCAGTAAATACTGGAAGTTGAAACAAAAGTCTACATATAACATAGATTTTCTTTAAATATTCACAGAGTTCCTACACATTTGTATACCACAATTCCACAATTCTCCAGACTGGAGTTTTTAGAGGTTTCAATCATTTAAACTAAAGGTTCACTGTTAATATGTTGCACATATTTCTATTTCTATTACTATTAATATTTATATTTCTTAGCTAATGGGACAAGAAATAAAGTCTAAAAATGCAAATATTATTACATCCTTTACTTTGTTTTCTATGCTTTTCCAGACCTGGAAAATACTTCAGCCACTTTAATGCATTGCAAATGTAAATATAAAGGAAAGAGAAGAAAAGGCATTCAATATTAGAGAGTAGGAGGAGTAGCACATCCACATCAGCTAAGCTAAAGTCCCTGAAGCTCTCTATCCTATCACAGTGAACCCTAGCCACCCTTGAACTCCCCTACAGCTCTATTCTTCTAGAAAAAGACAAGAGAAGCTTTTAGCAGACAGATATAAGGAGTTTATCTGCATCCTCATGGCTGACATGGAGGCTTGGGTCTCATCAAAGAGCACTAATGCCTTCACTTGATGTAATGGTCAAACCTTGTGCCTGAGTACATGTAAACACTCCCTCTTCACAAGCACACTTAGGCTATTTACTGTACTATCATGTTAAATGACGCTGCCTGACCACAGACACCAGGAGGGTTTTGAAGACTCTCAGCATGAACTACTTTTTACATTTTCTTTTGACTCATCTGTCCCCAATTCTCTGATTAATGCATGGCTCTCTTGTTCTGTAACCACCCTCTCTTTTCATCTTTCTTCATCCTTCTCAGCAGCACAGCAGCTGCAGACATGACGGTATCCCACGCCATATCACTATGACGCCTGACCTTCTGCCTCTCCTCTCCACCCGCTAGCCCTAGGACATGATGTTACTATAGCTGCAGCAACAGCACACAGGCTTATATCTTATCTTCTAATGGTCAAGGATGACACATTCCTCACCATCTCAGTCCAAGTCACGTTTGGAGCCCCGTATGGCATCTCTAAACAACTTCAAGCTGTAAATGGATTTCCAAAGTTTAAATATTTTAGGTTTTCCTTTTGGTGTGAATCACTTGGTGCCAAATAGCACCTTTAAAGCAGATAGTCAGAGGTGAACTCCCTTTACGCTACTGTACAATTATGATAGAAAAACCCAGCAGGACCCATATATATTAATTTCCAGTGCAGAGATTAATAAAGAAATTACTTAAAATTAATATACATAATATTTCTGTAAAGTGAACACCCGGGTCGCTGATGTCGAGGAGGCAGTGAGGACTGACAGTAGACGGTGAGAACAGTAGTAAACAATAAGGATGGACAATAAGGATATAGTTTCAAGGTGACTTTTGAAAATACCATGCTGGATGAGTGACTTGTGACAAATTCCAAAGGGGTTTCTAAGGCAACTTCATGCAGTCTGATAGACGTTCTTCCAGAAGAACACAACTCAGAAGGAGTAAATACTATAACTTTAATTTCCCTTTGAAATTTATAATTTATTTATAAGTTCAACTTAATGGAATTGAAAATCCAGCGACGATTAGAACGACGGTACATTTCAGTAACCTGTTTGGGCCAGAATGCCTCCGATTGTCATTTTCGGTATAGATCTGACCCTCATACAGAAAACACTCAGAAGAGAAAGTTTTACGGATTTTATTGTCAGCAAAATAATCTGGGACGAGGACTGGAAACAGCAACTGTACGGGAAAGAAGAAGAATGAACTGGTGAACAAACGAATGATATGAAGTAAGAGATTACTTAAATCTGAGAAATGGCTTACTAAATAGTTGTAGCTTGAACTACCAGGTAGAGAGATTCAGAGTCTTAACTTGCGAAGGAAGATCGTTCGGTTGTCTTCTTCGTTGTGATCTTGTTGCCAGCCAAATGGAGCTCAGGTGCCGATGTTTGAGATGGAGGAAGGGACAGGGTATGCTGATGCCTGGGTCCTGGAGTTGGAGGAAATGGGAAGCCACCAGCTTTGTCCGTGTCCAAAAGGTACAGACGGTAGTGAAAGAAATCCACAGGAAGATAGATCCTTAACTTAGTAGTTGATAATCCAGATGCTTAGAGAAACTCTGGAACAAAGTCAGAACTCAGCAAGGTAAACAAAGCCTCAGGTAAAAACCTGCGTGGGAACAAAAGACAAAGTTACATGAAGTTCAAAAACGAAGCAAAGATCAATAGAGGCTGAGCTTGTTACCACTAAGACAAACAATCTGGCATCGAAGTGCTGGCAGCCTCCCGCTTAAGTACTCCTCCAAGCAATCAGCAGATACGAGACACCTGTCATCCAGCGCACCTGAGAGCTCCAGCACCAACTGAGAAACACTGAATGGTTATGTAGACAAGTACACCAAAACACACACACACACACTCAGACTCTGACACCGATGATTCAAAGATCATGATGGATGCTGACGTAGATGCCAAGGCTGAAGCAAACAGTACCTTGGATAATTTTTTTTTTTACTTCTACTCACTGATGTCGATTTTAATGATGGTGATGGTATAGGCTGTACTGCAGGTAGGTTCTATTGGGTTGACCCATCTCAAGTCTGACTTCCTAGCAGTTGTGGTGGATGACAATTGGTACTTGGAAAATCTGGCCATTCAACTCCAATCACCAACCTCCTTCATTTGGTTTTTGTTGTCTAATTCAACAGACTGAAAAACTGACTGTGACATTTTGTTTTATATGTAACAAGGGTTGAACTGATTTTAACCTAAAGTCTGGCTGGTAAGTTTAACACAAATTGAACACATCTTGCTCAAGTGTGCCAAGATTTCCCTCTTATTAGAAAACCATCGTTGTGGAGAATTCCTTGTGAACCAGATAGAACTGTGTGTGGCGAAGCTGAAAAATAGGCATGGATAGAGGGAAACCTCAGGTGGCCACAGGGTCGTTTACATACACTGACAGGCACAACTGCATCATCATCCAAACATTAAACACACCACAGAGTCAATGGTGTTGGGTGCATAGGTTGAGGTGCCTCAGCTGCTGAGGCCCCTGGTGAGGTGAGGAGGTCAGGAACATTACCCACCATTTGTAAAAGAGAGAGTAAGCATGTCCAACAAGTTCCACCTGCCACTATATTTATGAAATTACTCATTGCAGCGTTTGGATTCCATCAGGCTTGACAGTAGAAACCCCAACTGCCAGTTAGTTCAGGCACCTCCACCAATCAGCACCAGACCAGGCATGCCATAGTATCAACAAGAAAATCACACTTACCGAGGGGGGCTACCAAAACTTTCCACCCATAAGCTGCTGTTTTCTGTGACAGTAGAAAATATTTGAGCAAATGCGTGAACATTTCTGAGGAAAAACTAAAATGCTTGTGTCATTCAGGCTGTTTGTGTGTGCTGAAACTAGTACTAGCTGTTTTTAAGACGTGAAGAAAAGCAAATAAATACAGCAGTTTTTCAACCTACTTGTGCTTCTACTTTGCAGCTGAAAAAACCTGACATCAATAAGCAAGAAAAGCCCACATGAGAGCTTTTGTTTCACAATGTAATTAAACACTGTCTGCTACCAAAGGCAAAAAAGAAGCAGAAATCTCTAAATGGAGTTGTGCTTGTGGTGGCTTCAGGAACGATATGTTTAAATAACAAAAAAACAAAAAACAGATTCATGTTTTTTTGTCAACTGGGTGGATTTATCAAAATGATGATCTTTTTATATCAGTACCTTGAGATGCTGACAATATCGAAAGCTTATCTTGTAATGTAGATGGGCCACTTTGTTTTGGTGAGACAGAAAGATTAATGAAATGAATAAAAATCTTTTATAGATTTCACTGCATTACCCCACATTTATTGAAACCCATGGTGGAGATTTGTGAAAACACTTCCTCTTTTATCACACACAGATTAGTGCTGTTTCATCTCATTGAGCTTTGGAGTTATTTTTTAACCTCCCTTATGGCAGGGTAATGATAAATCCAGGACATGAGATAAGAAAATATTTGGCTCACGAGAATAAATCAGCTGATGTTTACTGAATATTTTTGGAAAAAATAAAAATCACAATTTCTTTTGTTTCTTAACTCTGTTTTATCAACAAGTAGAGTAAACATTTCACAAATCACAAACTGATTCTGTAATCAGTGCACAAGAGGTTGTTTGCACTGACTTCACAAGATGTAATTGCCTGTAAGTGCAACACTGGTGTCAAATGCAGAGTGAGTCAAATTAGTGAGTGTTTAGGGTACAGAACATTCCATACATCACTATGGAGAACTAATTGGTATTGTGAGTGAAGCACAAATCCTGCTTATGTCTAGTTGGATGACAAATATTTCAGTGGCCTACACAAAAGAAAACATGGCTAGCATTACCGCCAAGGATTTTAAGAATTTTAAATTTCTCTCTTAATGTTGGCAAGCACTACTGGCCCCTACCTTTTAATTTTTAAATCTACCACTCATCTGTAAGCTACACTGTAGTGAATCTAGATGGTGCCCAGCCTGCCTAAAACCATAAATATGACAGTTATTGTCTAGGTCTGTTGCAAATGTATATGCAAGGGCTAAGAAAATGCCTAGCTCATGCCTGTAAGTGTTAGACTTTGACATAGATCTAGCTCAAGCCCTGGCCTGGTGATGTAAAAAAACAATATCAGGAATAATGACAGTAACACCAACAGTGACTAAGGATTCGAAATAATATAGAAAAATGCAAGCATGGTGTGGTGCTAATCCAGGTAACCTGTCCCTTTGTTTTTATGACAACCAGACTGTTTTCTATTTGATATTTCCCGTTTGAGTACCCACTTTTTTGACTGTCTCTGATCATCACAGTTTAAAACAGATCACGAACTTCATTTTGTGTCAAAAACAAAACCTCCAGTAGCAGTTTCTGGATATCTCTCTGTCCTGTATGCCATCCAGACCGGTGAGCAGGAAGTTAGCTAACATAATAGTGCAACTGCCAAATAATTCAGGTCTAGATTAAACTAGACCACATATTACATTTTTTATGCCTGTCTTATTCACTCCAATGCCCAAAAAGCATTTAAAACCTCCTTTTTATGTTTTCACACAGAATTACGTTTTAAGGTTTTTTATTTCTGTAAATTATCACCATTTTCTGCTTAGAGCTAATAAACACATGACTTTTAAGATTAGAATATTACGTCAAACCATCAAAAAAACAGAAATGTGGGCTTAATGAATGAATGACTTTATTACCTGCCTAAAGGTTGTTATTGTATTGTATGTATCATGTCTGTTTCAATGTAGAAAATGAGACACTTTAACAAGCTTGAGTCAGCATCATCACAAAGTTTGCTTTGTCCTGGAGCTGATGTACACATTTCACACCAAAACACATCAGTCTGTGGAACACAAAACCCATCTTCTCCTTGAAAAGTATTACTGCTGGACATTCCAATAGTGTTAATAATTGTTTGAACAGATAAGCACCTTCAGGCATCTGGAAATTGCACCCAATGTTGAACCAGACATGGAGGTCCATAATATTCTTTCTGATATGTTTGGTGATTCCTTTTGATATGCTGTCACACAAGGAAACAGTGTTTTTGAGAAATCCACAGGCGTGCCTTCATTTTGCTGAAATGTATTTCTTTATTGACTAATCAGAAGCTTTCAAAGCCATGACATCATCATCTGGGCAGCTATAAATATGTTTAAAGGTATGGTAATGTTAACGTACGATAACTTATGACTTAAACATTCTCAAAAATGTCTCTGTTATTATTCTGACATTTATTTTGGTAATTGTAAATGATCAAGGACAGGAAATCTTTCATCTGAATCATTGTTAGACACTGAAAAATAGGTTTAGCATTTTTTATACAGTATACAGTATGTTTGTACTGGGTTGTATAGCATATACAGTTTAGCTCTTAAACTCAAAAAAGCCAATTTCAACTACCAATCACATTTACTAAAAGTATGCTACTGTTATACAATCAGTGCAGAAGTGAAAAATGTGGTTCAATTGTGACAACATACCAGCTAAACAGCTTCAAACAATTCTTTGCATTCAATTCCTGAATGAATTAACCCATAAAAGTGTTATTTTCTTTTTAACTGGAAAAAGTTTTAGATTGTTCCAGGAACCAACTTGTCACCATTTCCTGCCTTTGTAGGTTTGGTTTTTTCGTATCTGTCAATGTTTTCCACAAATAATGCACATTAGAGTGGTGTTTATGGAGGTGCTTGACATATCTGTAAAGGTCAGTCGGGCTCCGTCACACCCATACGAGGGCTTGCTTGTCAACCTTGGGACCTTTACTGTTATGATTCTGGCCCGTCTGCATGCCGTTTTCCTCATATGCTCTCCCTGGCAGCAATCAAGCTCATCTGCTCCACCTGTTTGCTGCTGCCATGCAGCTCTATCAGCTTCATGCCACTCACCTGTTTCCCAGCAGTTATATGCAGCTCTCTGGCAGATTTTTGAAAGCCTCGTGCGAGTAGATATCCAGCATTCTTTCTCTGCCTGACCATGGTTTTTTAACCACATTTTGTTCCCTCTTGGTTTTCTTCACCTAGCCTAGCCCCCATAGGATATCTCTTGCCTCTGGACTACGACCCTGGTTCTGCCTTTGACTTTTGCCTCCAGCCTTGCCCCTGGATCTGTTCTGCCTGAGCCTGCTCCCATTGCCTCTGCCTCCTTCCAAGCCCCTTCCTCGCCTTTCCCCCTGTCAAGTGGCCTTGCTCCCTAGGTTTTGACTCTGTTTCTGCCCCTTGACCACCGAGTTTCGGATTATCCCTCTGTCGGCAGTCCGACACCAGCAAGCGGTGTTTACTGCACGGTCAGCCCGGGCTGGCTCCTGCTGAACCATCTCCTTGCTCAAGGGCCATTGCTGGGTCCCCTGCTCTGTTTGGATTCTGAGAAGTGGTTCCTGGCCCCTGGATGGTGATCTCCTGCGTTCCGGCCTCCTTGCTCTGAATAAATCTTTAACTCTGCTTTGTGTCTCAGGCTGACATTTTGGGTCCTCTGGCCTGATCGTAACATTTACTGCATGTTGTTCCCTCCTTTCTGTGTGCGTCTGACCACTGTTAATAAAGACCACTGATGCCACAAAAGCTTAAAAAATGTTTTCTCTTTATATATTTCTTGATAGATAGATAGAAATAGAATGTTCATATATTTACATATATACATCAACAAAAAAAGGGACCAAGTAGTCCTGTCAAAGTTTGGCCTTACTTTGATTTAAGAAGACTGCTGTTGACCCTTTTGTGGATGGTGAAACCCAAGCTGGAGCTAAGAGGCTGGAGGTAAAATTTCTCAGCAGATTTGTTACTTCGTGCATCACTTCTAACATAATCATCTGTCAAAGGACACCTTCAGCACGTTCAACTCTCGTTTTTGAAAAAAAGTTTTTTTTGCAACAATCTGGATTTTATTTTCAGCATCCTGCCAATCATTTTAGTTCACATTATGTGAATCACGTAGCTCACTTTAATAAAGTAGAACCAGTACTATCAAAATACAGGCCAAGACAAAAATGCAAACAAGAGATTTGTTAGCTTGTGGGGGATGTGTTTTTGTTCCATACTTCCTGGATCTGTGCATGCACAGATGAGCTGATTATCCACTCATCTCTCTGTTGGTGAGATAACGAACAAAGCCAAAATCTTTGGTATATTATATTCCCTTAACCAGATTTGTGAACTGTATTTATAGCAGTCTGAAAGAGAACTGAGGGATTAATAGTAAATTCCCTCTAATGCAACAGCAGCCAGTGTGAGGTTGGCCTTTAAACATACTGATCCTGTTTGACTAGGGTTAATTTAGCAGAATCACTAAATGCCTCTCACCCATGTTCAAACACACACCATCACACACTTTCAGGCAGTGGCTCACCATATATTTAGACATGTAATCCTTTGGGAAGTTCACGATGAATGATTCCGCTCAAAGACCTCTGGCTGTGTGTACAATAAGGGAGACTTATCGAAACAAGGCTGGCACTGAGAGGCCAGCAGTAGGGTGGTGTGGGGGCTGCTCATTTAAAGAACAGCGGGGCTCTAGCAAAACTTTGATCAGTGCTCGTGCTCTAACTCCTTTGTCTCTTTCTCCCAACCACAGACTGGTCACTGAACAGTGTCGCCCACAAGAGCAGGACTTAGGTATCCTGGCAACAGGGGCAAGCCTGACTCCAACACAGAGCTTCATGCTGGCAGGAGGGGGCCCTTTCTCTCGTAACACTGGCATTATTTCATTAAACATGAAATACTTGCACAGAAATTATTATTGTCCTGGGAGGCTAATGGAGAAGGAGGTCGTTGAATAAAAATCTTCTTCTAGGACTTCAGGTGCTATATTTTTTGTTTTGATTCATCAGAGCCAAACCGAAGTGAAATATTTGTTTTATTATTACTACCCATTTTAAGCTAAAGCTATAAAGCTTTAAGTCTCGCAGTCAGCCAAATTAAATTCAACTGGGTTGGCTAAACAATTAACAGGCTATTTTGGATTTTTTTAGCTCTTAAATCATTGTATGGCAATACAGTAGTAAAAAAAAAAAAACAGCAAGTACAAGTGTGAAAAATCGCTGAGATATAACAGAAATGAAATCTGATAAAGAATCTGTGGATGAACCTAAAGATTAAGGGATGACAAAGAGGTCTTCTCCAAAGACCTGGACCTCAGTCTAGGGGAAGAGTACAATGGAAAACTTTTAGGAAGCTGGTCAGCAACTTTTAGAAGCATTTGATTGCTGTAATGCCAATAAAGAAGAGTTTTATTAACTCCCTGTTTCCTTTCCTATCAGAAACAAACTACTAGCTTGAATGAAAAAGATTTCATTCAAGCATACCAGGGGTATGCATAATTGCCCCACACGGCCTTGGAAAATGTGAATAATCACATATTTTGGTTCGCTATCCATACCTGTCAGGCCTTATTATTGCAGACCAGTGTAATCAAGAAATCACTTTAATAGAAACCATCTGACATCATGGGATGGGCTAAACTATCTCCAAAAAGGAACACATCATGCGCCAACTCGAAAGAAAACAAAAACCAGAGAGAAACAAAGTCACTGACATCAATCTGATTTGAAAGTGTTACAAATTTCTAAGGCTTGAGAACTGCAGCGAAACAGAGTGAAAGCTATTTTTCCAAATTACTCCAAAATCCCATCCAGAAGGTCACAAAAGAATCCAGAACAGCATCTAAAGCACCCAGTTAACATCAACACTCATTATTCAAGAATAAGAAAGAGACAGTGTTATTCACGCTGGCAGTAATGACACCCGGTTATGTCAATCGGAGGTCACCAAAGTTAGTGTTGCTTCGGTGTGTAAGTTTGCCAAAACATTGTCGGACTCTGTAATTTTCTCTGATCCCCTCCCCGATCTGACCAGTGACGACATGTTTAGCCGCATGCTGTCATTCAACCGCTGGCTAGGTGGTGTCCAGAAAACAATGTGGGCTACATTGATAATTGGCGAACATTTTGGGGAAAACCTGGTCTGATCCGAAGAGACGGTATCCATCCCACTTTGGATGGAGCAGCTCTTCTTTCTAGGAATCTGGCCGAATTTATTACTTCTCCAAAACTCTGACAACCCAGGGTTCAGACCAGGAAGCAGGGTCATAGTTTAACACTCCTCTCTGCAGCTTCTATACTGCTACCCACCCATTACCCTATTAAGACAGTGTCTCGCCCACGGCCAAAATTGAATAGATTAAAAAATAATCTCAAACGAGGAAATCAGGAAAATCTAATAAAAATAAACACAACTCAGACTAAGAAGAAAAATAAAACAATTAAATGTGGCTTACTGAACATAAGATCTCTCTCTTCATAGACTTTGCTAGTTAGTGACCTGATTTGTGACAATCAGATTGATTTATTTTGCCTCACAGAAACCTGGCTGCAGCAAGAGGATTATGTTACTATAAATGAGTCGACTCCTACTAATTATTAAAATTTTCACATTCCTCGAAAAACTGGGCGAGGAGGAGGAGTGGCAACCATCTTTCAGTCCGATTTATGGACTAGTCCCAGACCAATCAATAGCTACAACTCTTTTGAATATTTAATCCTTAGTTTTCCTCATCCAAATTGCAAAGCACTAAAACCACTTGTGTTTGTTGTTTTGTACCATCCACCAGTCCCTTACTCTCAATTTTTAGATCAGTTTTCAGACCTTTTATCTGATTTATTGTTAAATACAGATAAGGTTATTATAGTGGGGGATTTTAACATTCATGTTGACACTGAAAGTGATAGCTTAAATATAGCCTTTAATGCTATCTTAGACTCAATTGGCTTTGCTCAAAACATTAACAAACCTACCCACCTTTGTCTTCATTCTCTGGACCTTGTGCTGACATATGGCATTGAGTGTAAAGACATAACAATATTTTCTCATAACCCTGTCCTGTCTGACCATTTTTTTTAATAGCCTTTGAGTTTAATTTGACCGAGTATTCCACACCTGAAAGAAAATTTCATTTTAGTAGATCATTATTGGACAATGCTGTAACAACCTTTAAAGAATCTGTTCCACTTTTGATTTCCTCATTATCACAGAAAAGCACAGTGGAGGGCAATAATTTTGTTCTTCCCCTTTACAAATTGATTCTCTTGTTCATAGTGTTACTTCATCATTGCATAATGCATTAGATAATGCAGCCCCCTTGAAAAAGAAGGTAATTATTCATAGGAGGCTAGCTCCATGATTTAATTCAGAGCTGCGTACTTTAAAGCACAATGTTAGAAAATTGGAGAGAAAATGGCGACTTAGAATCCTAGAGGATTCCTACTTAATCTGGAAAAATAGCCTACACTTCACCAAGCTAAAACAGCTTATTTCTCATCATTAATAGAAGAGAACAAGAATAATCCTAGGTTTCTCTTTAGTACAGTTGCTAAACTTACACAGAGTCATAGCTCTGTTGAGCCATCCATTCCCTTAGCTCTCAGCAGTCATGACTTAATGGGATTCTTCTTGAATAAAATTGATTCTATTAAAAAGAAAATCTTTGACATACTCCCAAAGATGATTACTTCATCCTCAGCAAGTGAGACAACATTGGACGTAACTGTAGAACCTGATATGTGTTTGGACTGCTTTGATCCTGTGGAGCTTCCTGAGATATCAGGATATTACCTTCATCTAAACCTTCAAAATTCAGACAAGACAGAAGTTGTCATCTTTGGACTGGAGTCTTTAAAAAAGAAACTGCTTAGTCAATCACTTAACCTGGATGCCATTAAATTGATCTCCGATAATAAAGTAAAAAACCTTGGTGTTATTTTTGACCAGGACATGTCATATAAATCCCATATTAAACAGGTTTCTAGGGTTTCCTTCTTTAATCTCCGGAACATTGCCAAAATTAGAAATATCCTGTCCAGGAGTGATGCTGAAAAACTAGTCCATGCATTTGTTACTTCAAGGCTGGACTATTGCAATTCGTTACTATCAGGATGTCCACAAAATGCAGTTAAAAGCCTTCAGCTGATTCAAAATGCTGCAGCAAGAGTTCTGATGAAAATTAAAAAGAGAGATCATATTTCCCCTACTTTAGCTTCCCTTCATTGGCTCCCTGTTAAATCCAGAACAGAATTTAAAATTCTCCTCCTCACATATAAATCCCTTAATGATTTAGCTCCATCAAACATCAGAGATCTGATTGTTCCATACGTTCCTAACAGAGCACTTTGCAGGTTTACTGGTGGTTCCAAGAGTCTCTAGAAGTAGAATGGGAGGCAGATCTTTCAGTTATCAGGCTCCTCTTCTGTGGAACCAGCTCCCAGTTTTAGTCCGTGAGGCAGACACCCTGTCTACTTTTAAGGCTAGGCTTAAAACTTTCCTTTTTGATAAAGTTTATAGTAAGAGTGGCTTAGGTTATCTTGAGCTATCTTCCTTATTTTTTACCTCCATCTTCTTCCCTCCCTGTTGGATGGAGTAAGGGGGAATCAGGTTTAGCCTAAACCGGCTCAGTTATGGTTGAGGTGCAAACACACCCTCCATTTCTGCTACCTGTATGACCCCCTCTCTTTTCCAATGGTTATGGTCAATCTGACAGAGAGAGGTATCCCAATCGTTGTGGTTTTTAGTATTACAATGACCATCAGTGGGCTCTAGATGGACAAACTGTCTACTTTTAAGGCTAGGCTTAAAACTTTCCTTTTTGATAAAGCTTATAGTTAGAGTTGCATAGGTTATCCTGAGCTATCTCTGTAGTTATGCTTCTATAGTCTTAGGCTGCTGGAGGACATAATGACCACTTTCACCCTCTTTGCTACATTCACACACTACTCTCTAATACTGCATTATTTGCTGTTATTTCAGTTTTTAAATTTATGTTCTCCCTCTTTTCTCTTCCTATAAGCTACACCTGGCCTGGCTCTGTGTCTACCTGTGACACCTTTCTGGAGGGGGGCATCGTCCAAGCTTCTGCCGGCAACAACTTAATGCTCACCCTCTACCGATGACCCACATGGCCCTGTCTTTCAGTGTTTAACCCTTTCTCTCTCCTAGACATAGCACTTGACTGAGCTTTTACTGTAACTAATTATATGTGTTCTCTTTCAGACTCTAACCTTGAAAACTGGCTAGAGTTTATCTGTTCATTCTTTCCAGGTGAAACAACTGAAGGAGCTACATCCACTAACATTTAGTTTTCCTTCCCATGGAAAGGACTCCTGGATCAGTGCTTCTTTGTTCTTTTTGTGTCTCTGCTCTGTTCTCTCAAACCCCCAGTCGGTCGTGGCAGATGGCCGCTCACACTGAGCCTGGTTCTGCTGGAGGTTTCTTCCTGTTAAAAGGGGGTTTTTCCTCTCCACTGTCACTACATGCATGCTCAGTATGATGATTGCTGCAAAGTCAACGCCAGTGACTGTCCACTGTCTCTACATGCTCTTCCAGGAGGAGTGAATGCTACAAATCTCTGACTCAATGCAATCTGCTGGGTTTCCTTAGACAGAAAAACGTTTTATCCAATTTGAATAAATAACTGAATCTGACTGCACTGTTCAATGGTTAGGATTAATTGGAATGTATGTACTTGACTTTTGTGAAGTGCCTTGAGACGACATGTGTTGTAAATTGGCTCTATATAAATAAACTTAATTGAATTGAAAAACTGAAATTGAACAAGAAATGGAGAGTTAAAAGGCAAAAACCACTATTGAACCAAAAATGGCAAAATGGCAAAACTCTCATTTGAGAAACAAAATCTTGATGATTCCAAAGATTTTGGGAAAATATTATTTGGACTTAACGAAAAGAAAACTGAACATTCTAAACATTGTGCATTGTGCTACATCTGGCATAAACTAACATAGCATTTTTCAAAAAGGAATAACATACCAGAAGTCAAACATTGTGGTATGGTAATGGTCTAGGTCTTCTTTTACACTTCAGGAGCTGGACACCTTGGTGTAAATTATGGAACTATGAATTCCGCTCTCTGGCAGAATGTCCTGAAAGAGAATGTCCAGCCGTCAGTTCGTGACCTAAAGCTCAAGCGTACGTGAGTTATACAGCAGGACAATGATCCAATCCAATGCACTAATTGGTCATTGAGGGTGAGGTGGGTTAAACCCTTGACAGCTCACCAGTCCATCACATGGCAACCCAGAGACATACAGAACAAACTATGTACACACAAAAATTCTTAAAGGCAATTTAGAGAGATCAGTTAATATACAATTAATATTTCTGGACTGTGGGATAATCCTGAGAGAACCCCACATCCACGGGAAGAACATGCAGATTCCATAAAGGAAGACTCCAGGCTGAGATTCAAACCCGAGAACTTTCAATGCAACAGGGCTAACAGCTGCTCAACAGTGCAGGCCTAAAACCTTCCTATGTTGCTAAACTAAAGCAGTTGCACAAAGAATGTTGGACCAAAATTCCTCCACAATGATGCAACAGACTCATTAGAAGTTATTGCAAACACTTGATTACAGCTGTTGCCAGCAAGAGGATTACAACCAGTTATAATGCTTAGGGGTCTTTTGGACATAAATGTTCAGGTTTGTCTGGATAGCTTTCTTAATATTTCTGCATTTTGTTTTTGAAACATTCAGGTGTGACAAAAAACAAAAGCAGAAGACATCTTGAGGGGGACAACACTTTTTCACAGCACTGTAAGTTCATGAAGAACTGTTAACCTGGATGTAGTGCTATCACCAACTCTAATATTTCTCAGTCAGATGCATATCCAGCTCATGAAAAGCTCCTCTTAACCTCATTGAATCAGACCATTGTGCAGACTTGACCTTGCAGGTTCTAACTCCAGTAAAGACACCTTGTTTCTTGGCTGGAGGGCAAACCGAGAAGTGAGCTTAGCCAAAAAGATACTTATGAGTCTCCGGTTAGCTGGGACACTTCTCATCCCAGAGTTTTCATTCTAAAGAAAGAGACCGATAGAGGCAAAGGTCAGGAGGTCAGACCACTCTGCAAAATCCTACAACCCTAGTAACAGAGATGAAAGTTAGACCAAATAATCCGGTAAAGTGCCCAAACGAAGCAGAAATTCCCTTGAGGGGGGAGGTCTCCAGTGTGACCTCAACCCTTTGGCCCTCCAATTCTAAACCGCTACAAACACTTGAGTTCACATCCATTAGGCAAATAAGCAAATGTAACCAGCCAGTGTTGAATTGAAGTGGATCACAGAGTGGAGGTGGATGGGTGTGTTGCAGCCAGAAGACCTCAGTTGATATTTCCAAGCTGAATGTCCCAGATGAGGGTGCTGAGTGACTAGTTTTGGCATGCAGCTTTTCATCTGCCCCCCTCCGCCTGCTCTTCCCACCGTCCCAGTCAACAGATAGATAAACACTCTCAGACATATAAAGGGGCAACTTAAGAGACTAATGGAGCTAAAAGCCCCAAATGAAAAGAAACACCATGTTAATAAATGTCATGTTTTTAATGACTTGAACAAACAAAGGCTTGAGAGCAGCTTGGTCATGTTTACTCAGTTGTACTTACAGGACATTGGAATCCATCACAAAACATGGAGCTCCTTAAAAGTCCCATAAAATTCTATGGGCAAGTTTTTTTCCTCAATGTCAGATTTCCCTTGTAGAAAGTTCTGACATGTGTGCTGTTTAGCTGGATCTCCCATGGTTGTTCCTAGACTTGCACTAGTGTCTTTAAGATTTTAAATGAATTATAAGTTAATCTTTTCAATGTCTAACGTCACAACACTTTTACCTGATGATTTTCATTTTGGAAAACAATGTATGTAACTAAAGCACAAACATATCTGCTTACATGGCTCAATTTATCTTGTTATGTGGCAAAAATATTTTTGTCATAACATGGAAGAAAAAGGATACATTGTTTTCTTTCATTTCTATTCCTTTCACAAAATAAAATCTGTGAAGTGAATGAATTTTGTATAAACAGACCCTTTAATTAAAACAGGGTTAGAATATAAAACAATATCCTAGGCTTTGAACATCTAACAGAGCTCAGTTCAATCGATGATGGCACAACTGCAAACCTAACAAGACATGGTCTTCCACTATAATTGACAGGCCAGGGAAGCAGCCACAAGTCCCATGGTAACTATAGATCCACAGCTTAGGTAGGAAAATCTGCCGAGAAAACAACTATCAGGAATGCACTCCACAAATCTGGCCTTTGTAGAAGAGTTGGAGGATAGAAGCCTTTGTTGAAAACAAGCCATCAGACGTTATCTTCACAGTTTACCACAAGCCCTGTGGGGACACAGTAAACATGTGAAAGACGGTGCTCTACTCTTGTGATTAAAAAACCAATCTCCCTCCATTCAAAGGGTTATGTGTGGAAGAAGGATAACACTGCTACTGAACACAAAAGTTCCATCCAGCTCAGGAGAAGCTAGAATCCCAGAGCATTACAGGTCCTTCTCAAAATATTAGCATATTGTGATAAAGTTCATTATTTTCCATAATGTCATGATGAAAATTTAACATTCATATATTTTAGAGTCATTGCACATTAACTGAAATATTTCAGGTCTTTTATTGTCTTAATACAGATGATTGTGGCATATAGCTCATGAAAACCCAAAATTCCTATCTCACAAAATTAGCATATTTCATCCGACCAATAAAAGAAAAGTGTTTTTAATACAAAAAACGTCAACCTTCAAATAATCATGTACAGTTATGCACTCAATACTTGGTCGGGAATCCCTTTACAGAAATGACTGCTTCAATGCGACGTGGCATGGAGGCAATCAGCCTGTGGCACTGCTGAGGTCTTATGGAGGCCCAGGATGCTTCGATAGCGGCCTTTAGCTCATCCAGAGTGTTGGGTCTTGAGTCTCTCAACGTTCTCTTCACAATATCCCACAGATTCTCTATGGGATTCAGGTCAGGAGAGTTGGCAGGCCAATTGAGCACAGTGATACCATGGTCAGTAAACCATTTACCAGTGGTTTTGGCACTGTGAGCAGGTGCCAGGTCGTGCTGAAAAATGAAATCTTCATCTCCATAAAGCTGTTCAGCAGATG
This sequence comes from Girardinichthys multiradiatus, assembly GCF_021462225.1. Taxonomy (NCBI): domain Eukaryota; kingdom Metazoa; phylum Chordata; class Actinopteri; order Cyprinodontiformes; family Goodeidae; genus Girardinichthys; species Girardinichthys multiradiatus. The sequence goes on along the minus strand of NC_061813.1, from coordinate 9,339,709 downwards.
GAAGCATGAAGTGCTCCAAAATCTCCTGATAGCTAGCTGCATTGACCCTGCCCTTGATAAAACACAGTGGACCAACACCAGCAGCTGACACGGCACCCCAGACCATCACTGACTGTGGGTACTTGACACTGGACTTCTGGCGTTTTGGCATTTCCTTCTCCCCAGTCTTCCTCCAGACTCTGGCACCTTGATTTCCGAATGACATGCAGAATTTGCTTTCATCTGAAAAAAGTACTTTGGACCACTGAGCAACAGTACAGTGCTGCTTCTCTGTAGCCCAGGTCTGGGGAATGCGGCACCTGTAGCCCTTTTCCTGCACACGCCTGTGCACGGTGGCTCTGGATGTTTCTACTCCAGATTCAGTCCACTGCTTCCGCAGGTCCCCCAAGGTCTGGAATCGGCCCTTCTCCACAATCTTCCTCAGGGTCCGGTTACCTCTTCTCGTTGTGCAGCGTTTTCTGCCACACTTTTTCCTTCCCACAGACTTCCCACTGAGGTGCCTTGATACAGCACTCTGGGAACAGCCTATTCGTTCAGAAATTTCTTTCTGTGTCTTACCCTCTTGCTTGAGGGTGTCAATAGTGGCCTTCTGGACAGCAGTCAGGTCGGCAGTCTTACCCATGATTGGGGTTTTGAGTGATGAACCAGGCTGGGAGTTTTAAAGGCCTCAGGAATCTTTTGCAGGTGTTTAGAGTTAACTCGTTGATTCAGATGATTAGGTTCATAGCTCGTTTAGAGACCCTTTTAATGATATGCTAATTTTGTGAGATAGGAATTTTGGGTTTTCATGAGCTGTATGCCAAAATCATCCATATTAAGACAATAAAAGAGCAAGATAAATGGATGTAAATACAGGGCAGGGCAGGTTTTGGTCTCTAAATGTGTAGAAGTGGTAGCCTACAGTAATTGGTGGATACGCAAAGTACAAACCTGGGGAGTGTGATGAGGGGGGGGTGGTATCCTTTCCCTGTAACTTCTCTGTAACAAACCTTATTTGTGTTGTTCCATCACCTAATTAAATTCAGTTATTTATATTGTGCCAAATCACATTCTAGTTCGATTAACTGACTCTTCTTGATGAACATGTAGCAACAGTGGAGAATAGATTGTATTAGGTAATTAACTTTGCACCAATCCCTCATACTGAGCATGCATGCAATTCCAATAAAATGCATTGGATTTTGTGGATAAAACGTGATAAAACTGAAAAAATGCTTAGAATACTTGTAACACGCTGGATAGGCACACTGTGGAATATTTGTTTTATTCAATCATCAGCCTCCTCTTTACTCATCAGAAACTTGTGCCCCATTCATTAGGAGTACGTACCTTCCGACAAAAGAAGGTTATAATTTGACATGGCCTTTGACCTCAACTGCACATCTGCAGCCCAAACAACTCACCTCTGTTGCAGTCTGCCTGGTTTTGATTACATACTCACAGACACTTCAGGTCTGATGTGAATGGGTGGTTGAGAGGTAGAGAAAAATAGATGAGGCCCAGATGGAACAGGCTTGAAACATCGTCGGTGGAACTGGGCAGCCTGTGTATTTGATGTATGGCGGGCGGGCGGGTTCTGTCACTCAGATTGAGTTGGGCCTCCATTCAGAGGCATTCAACATCAAAGAGGGAAACTCATCTTTCTCCTGCCACAGTCCTATCTCAACTGAGACCACCAGGGAGAAAATACAGAGTGAGGAAATGGGAAAAGATGACATTGTCTTGAGTTTCTGCATACAAATATACAAACACACACCTCAGTGGCTTTTATTATGACTTTCTATTTATATTCTGCAATGTAGAAAGCCTTTTTGTGACCTCCTGAAAAGTTGCTAAAGTAATTTTAGTCGGCCAGCCACTCCTGAGAAGGTTTACCACTATTCCATGTTCTTCCCACTTGACTGTCACTGTTGTTCCCTGGAGTCCCAAAGCCTTAGAAATGGCTATGGAGCCCTTTCCAGAGAGATAAATGTCATGTAATTTCTTTATTACATGTGATTGAATTTCCTTAGATTGGAGAAGGATGTTTTGCTATGTTAGAGATCTTTAAGTGTACTTCATGATGTCAGACAGGCTCTGTTTAAGGCATTAACAAGATGAGGAGAGTGAAGCTTAGTTTCTGTGGTTAATCACTATTAAATCAAGATTTAACAGAATTCACAAGTGTAAAGTTAAAGCAACAGTTTCTACTCCACCTGCTGGGAGAAAGTTTTAGAAGTTTTAGTTTCCTCAATAAGGCACATACCAAATACTGAAGGACTATGCTTGAACTGCAAGACCTACAATATTACTGATGGAAAAACACAAGAAAAGTCAGCTCCAATTTGATCATGCTAAATAAATAAGCCAAGGAGGTTTGGGGATTCTGTTAAATTTAAACTGGAATGTTTGGGCCTATGGTATAGCAGTATGTCTGACGGAGCTAGAATAAACATTTGAATACAGTAAAGCACTGTGGTGGCTTACGCAATTGTAGCAAATAAACCAAGACTATTCTCAAGGCATTTGCTCATGAGGTTCATGGCTAAGATTCATCAGGAGCAATGTCAGAAGATGGTGTCTTGCTGTGCAACACATTTGCTATTTGATACAACAGAGACAGAGCTCTACTAAGTACTGAAGATGACTGTCATGAAGGGGTTGATGAATGTTTTTGAATGCAGTAAATAAATGTAAAAATTTGTGAAACGACAAATAATAACAGTTGGTATGAGCGGTTAGGGAGTTCTAGTTTGATTTGTTTTTTGAAAGGAGGTGTTAGTTTGTATATCTGGCAAATTAACCATATTTGCAGTGGAGAGTGAATCATTTTAAGTTTCGTATGAAAACACACCCTTAACACACACATATTTAAAATGGTGCAAAGTTGTGTTGCAGTATAGGACCCAAATGTAGGCAAGGTGTGTGGGTCCAAAATCCAAACACATGAAAAAGTCCAGAAACACAAACAGTCCAAATGGTGGTAGTAGAGAAAAATCCAAAGACCAGGGGCATGAGGGAATGACAACAGTATGGGTGAGTTTAGCAAGAGACAAATTCACAGAGTGGGTACAAATGAGTGACAAACCTGAGAACAGAGACAGAAGAAATCTAATGGAATATGTAGCTGAACAGACACTAAACACACTCACTCAGAAACAGGAGAGATAGGGAACAGAAAGTAAACAGAACAGAGAACAGTAAAGACTATACTAACCAAAATAAAACAAGACTCACACCTGAAATACATCAGTTTAAGTGCATAACAGAACAACCACAAAATGCAACATATCCTGACAAAAGACCTGAAAGCGGTGATGCCTTTGTCTAAATTTGCTCATTAAAGGACAGATTAAGGATTATTCTGTTCTTTCTACATGGGATGCTGTGACTGTGACCTTGTCTGTCGCCAGCTTTGAACATAGTGGAGCATCTATGACACATTGTGAATATTTAGGTTTATTGTGCAGCTAAACCAAACTCCAGAAATAATAAAACCCAATCAGCATGGAGCACAACCTTAAATGGATGTTTTCAGCAATGTGTGCCGAACGTTACAAATGTCAATGATTAGTTTATAAAATCAGACTAAGAAAAGTTGTTCTGTGTAGGAGGTTGAAGATTTTGGATTAAGCACATCATATACTAAACTTGAAAAATTATAGTCCACCTACATTCAAACCTCAAGGTCTCATCCCTGAGGCTTGAACCTAAGTGGTTGAAGTCACAACAAGGTAGTGCTGTCTGCTCTTTTAAGATGGAAACTTAGCACCCTCCAGCTGGGCACAGCTACACCCCACAACCACAATAAGCGGCCCACACAATGGTCACTTTCTTCTAACCTGACAGGACAGGCAGGGTTGGGTGCCGGGTGTAAGGGTTAGGACTGAGAGCTGGACAAGGGGATGACAGTGCTGCACTCAGTGTGTGTCACTTTTTGGAGTCGAGCAGAAATACACCGCAGTGAGACAGAGCAGAGGTCTGTATGTCCCATACTTTGAATTCAGATTATGTTACACTGTACATGGCTCCCCAGGAGTTCAGAGAGAGAGTCTCATTTATTTAGAGGAAATTATGAATGATGCATTTGTTTTGGGGTCTTATGAAAGTGAATGTTTTTGCTTATTTCTCCTGAAGGAGCTGAGGGATGGAACTTTATTTTGCTTCTATTGCAGCTAGGGGATAAATCTTACAGCAGTAGGATTTCTTCTCTTTCCTCCCAACTGGGATATGGTGGCAAAACCAGTTTTTAGGTTTATGGGATTTTTTGTCTTCAATAAATAAAATTATAATTTGAAATCTTGGATTTACGCTGGTTATTTTTACCTGATTATCAAATTTGCAGTGAGGAAAAAGCAAAACAAAATGTGTACAGGGGGCAAATACTTTCTCACAGCACTGTATAAACACACTGAGTTATAAACCCAGGATCAAATTGTCTGTGTGCACACTTAAAGCATGGTGGAAATTACTGAAGGGTTAAATGCTTTTATCGCTGCTAGCAAAAGGATCAGCAGGTCAGCAATAATAACCCAGAGCAGACTTTCCCTGATGAGAGGAGAAGATAAAGCCTCACATGGAAAAAGTAAGACCTGGGCCAGCACAACGGCAACATTATCAGACCCTTTCTTCCTCTCCTCCCTCACACTGCTAAACAATGTCTGTATTCATATTTTTAAGGCAATATCGCTCACATATGAGTGAGGCAAATATTGAGAAACATTCCGTCCAGAGAAGGGAATTTCTGCTCAAAAGGCGTCACCAGAAAAAATCAAAAGTGGGGATTTATTAGGCAGATATGGTCACATTCCACATGTCTGAGTGTGTTGTTTTAAAGTGCAGTAAGTGAGGGAGGCAGACAGGCAGCTTGTTGGTTTATGTGCCTTTGCTCTATATTGAATATTTTTAGAGTGACTACTTGGATTTAGGGGCCCAACCAAGGTGCTTGATCACTTCAGGTCTGCAGCTATTTTAATGGACAAACATGGCCGGAACAAACTGGCCTTGTGGAAACACAGAGGCTGTGAAAAATAGGTTAATAATAACTGCAAGAATAGAAGCTGTTTGGGTGTGTGTGCTTCTTTGGGAAAGTCATGTCCTTAAAAAGGCACACTTTGTGTTTAGCCCTAATCCGTAACATTTGTTTATGTTGCCATTTTTTGGCACTCTTTAGAATTATAATCCTATTTTCCAGCTCAGTGTGACTTCCTCCTTCAACAGTCTTCTTAATTAAACTGCTCCTGAGTCGGAGGAATTAGCATGTATCACTTTTAGAGCGCTGCCAGCAGAACTAATGGTTGCCGTTAACCACTTCAGGACACCTCAACACATCCCCTCTTGCTTTAGAGATACGCTCTCAGGTTGCCGTCTTTTTTGTTTTCTGCGTGTTAATAAGTCGACCTTTGTGCAGATATGGCTTGCAGCCCTAACAACTGTTTCTGCTGTTTAATCACAGGTAGGAATTTGAAAAGGTCATTTCTCCCCTCGAATGTGATGGATGTGTTACAACTAATAAAACCGTGCAAATTCAGTAACCCCCAGAGGTCTGCAGACTGGAGGGAGCTCTGTGTGGGTTTGCATGCAAAGACAAGTAGCAGCACAGTGATTGTATTATCTCACTTTAACATGTAACACAGGTTTAAAAGCTGAACTGTCCAAATACTCTTAGCACTTTGTTTTGTTCTTGTTCCTGGCCTCCACTAAGGGGCCCCTGCCACATGTCATTTTGACACCTAGAGACAGAACTTATTAAAGAATCAGAAGGGCTGACGGATAAAAGGGGGAGCCCCCCCGGCAGTCAGCCTGAGGAGGTGCTTTTCCCCATGAGATGAGTCCAGCTGACCTTGTCACTCAGAAACTTGACTTAAGAAGGAGATGTGTGTGTTTGTGTGTCTGAGGGGAAAATGACAGACATGGAGTGAAAGTTGTACATGTTCATTTTGAGCTTGAGATGGCTTTTTGGAGTGAGGCTAGGGCTAGAGGGTCAAGAATCATCAAGACAACCAGGTTTTGAAGGCCAGGTACAAAAAAGGAAGATCTGGTTATTTCCACAGTAATCAGACTCCAGAAATACACTATATTGCCAAAAGTATTAGGTCACATCACAAAATCCATGAATTCTAGTGTGCTAGTCACTTCCATGGCTGCTAGTGTATAAAATGTGGTGTGGAGAAACTTGACTGGCTTGCACAGAGTCCTGACCTCAACCCTCTTTAATACTTCAGTGATGAATTAGAGCAGAGACTGCATTTCTGGTTTTCTCATTTAACTCCAAACCTTTTGGAAGATGTTTACAGAATACTGGTGGGTCAAACTACAAACTGGACTTTATACATTAAGCATATGATGTCATCCACGTTCATGTACATGTAAAAGTAGAAAGACAAATACTTAATACTGGAAAGCTGAAACTGAAACACTCCATCGGTTTAGAGTGGGTTTTTCTTTTTTAACAAAGATGCCTTCCTTTATCCCTCTTCCAACACTAGAGAGCCTCTATGCTGCGCCAGGCGTTTATGCAGTTTTTTTGTTTCTCTGATGTGGAACTCAGAGCATCCTCGTTGCACTGAAAAGCATACACAACACCGCTGAGCCATGGTCTCGGGTCCTTGAGGTGAACCAGTTTGAAATTCACCAGTTCATCCAGGTTCATCCACTGCCACTGGTACTACAGGGCAACCAGACCCATCATTCTGTTTGCATAAGCTGCCAGGACAGGACACTGTTAAAAGAAAAAAACATTATCAGCCATGAATTTTCAGGTGAGCCTCTGCAGGGAAGGGAATAGGGGAGCTGAGTGTTATTGCAGAGCTGCTTTCTGAAGAAGGGCGACAACTTGGGGAGACAAAAATGGGTAATTTGTTATAGCTTTTGACCCAAATCCCTTTGAGTGTGCCTGTGCATATTCGGATGACAACCAGCACAGGCTTAAATCAAAGGCAACCAGACTCTCCGTTTTTCTCAAAAGTCTTATATAAATTTAGAAGGCTAATATTAAATAAAAAAAAGAGAAGAAGGATCTGTGCAGCCCAGTTTAGGCGGATGGCGATATCTTGGTAGATGTGCAGTTGTCCCATTTCTGAATCTTGACTGAATACATTCTGTGAGATATTGTTTTATAACATAACCCTGCTGCATACAAATACATCCCACACAAATTTTACTTGTAAAGCACTTGGTAAACAATGTATCACTTTCTTCTTACCTCACAAATCTGCTGCACTTTGTGTTGGTCTATCACGGGAGATTAAGTTAAAGGTATATGGATTATTTGCAAAGCTCTGTAGGTCCACATTAGGGCTAATATAGATTGATATGATTAATATAGATATAGATATGATTGTGTAGCCCAACTCCACCCATAGGGTTTGATATTGTAAGAACAGGTTTAGAATATCTAAAGGCAGCTGAGGGTGAGTTATTGAGCAGTCCCACATGACCCACCTCAGCAAGCAGAAAATCAGCTCTGATCTGCATTCACTGGTTGCTCCTTAGCCAGATACTGATTCTCATTGTGCTTCTCACCATAACTAAGATGTTTCACTGGTTCACCCCACATAATCTTCTCTTTTGTAATGTTTCATGTGCAAAGAGGTCAATCAATTATGGGAGCAGAGATGTATCAGCTGTCACTGTCCAAAAACTGGAAGAGTCAAACTCCAGGACTGTTAATGTGCTTTATTGCTTGCCAGTAGGAAAACGTACCTGTGTTACAGTGGTACTCATGCAGAATCAAAAGTAATGCACAAGCAACCAGTTTAGAACTACTTTAAAAATTTGTTTTATAGTTTCAGTATTGGCTGTTTTAAATGGTATTAAAGAATCAAACAGCTACTTGGCGTGTTAGGATTTAGCAACATTACTGATACTCTCAGTGTAAACATTGTCTTTTTTAAGATTACCAATACTATTTCCATTTTTTAAGTACCAGAACAACATGAAAGAAATGATCAGACAATGTGTTATTACTTTACTTAAAGCCAGAATTTTAAATATATTAAATACAATACTTTGCAAGAAACTAGGAAGAGAATTCTTGCCCTTTATATGTCTGGTTCATTTTTGGTCAGGCAGAATCCAGAACATATATATTCATTCAAGTTTGATATTTATATACTGGTTGAAAATAGGCCTGTGAGAAATTCATAGTAAAGTTCAAAAAAAGTAAAAAAGTTAATAGACTTAACTTCATAGAGAATTTCAAACACTTTTATCCAGAAAGAACTGTGGTTAGCTAGTTTATTTAAACCATGTTACTTTTTTTGGCCATTCCTCTTAAAAGAATGGGAACTGAGAATTGCCAAGAATTGAACTGAGAAATCAGAACCAGAACTGAAATTGTTCAAATTCAAACAATGCCCAACCCTAGTGCTAACAGACCAGAAATTACCAGAACGCAGACAACCAAGAACAAAAAACCAGCCATTATCTCAGACATGGTGTACAAAGCAAATATGGCTATATGGTTATGGTCTTTTGCTTTCCATCTCTGCGGTTCTGATCCAGTGTAGGCGTAGGAAAAGAGCATATCTGGACTTAAGGTGTGAGTGACTTAGAACACTTTTGCAAACAAGCAAAAAAAAAAAACATTTACACTGTGCTGTGAAACTAGCCACACTTGGTCAAATTAATATTTCTTCACAGTTTTACACCTACGATGTAAGTGTTCATAATCACAATAAGCAGGTGGAGCTTTAAAATTTGCTTAGAGGACACATTGAGTCCCAGTCATCAAATAACCCCAGAGTCTTTATGGGCTTGGTGAACTCTTTGGCATCCTTGGACATCACTATGCAGGAACATCTAGAGAAAGTCTTCTAAGATACATCCAAAATGTTTCTTTGAAGACTTTCTTTTTCTTTAGAGGCAATGGGCTTCTGTGGAATGAAGCGGATCCATGGCATCAGGTCACGTGTGGATAGGCTATTTCTGCAACTTCATTGACTGAATGATAATGCCGTCCACATACACACAGAATCAGAACATTTTTGATATCTAATTTGCAGGTTTGCAATACTGTATCAACACTGTGTACTCAACACAGGGACATGCACAGATAGACAATAGTTGGTGCAAGAGCACCTGCCCTTTTTTCCTCTGGACAAAAACGTGCCCTCCTGAAATCTTTTTTTTTTTTTTTACAGTGTATAGTGTGTGGCCCAAAGTAACTTTTCACATTTAAAGGTCTGCAATATCAGTTCCCCATGTTTTTGTAATTTTGCCCGACAAACCCCCAGCCAATGACCAGGTGCAAGTCCCTGACCTGGAGGAACCCAAAGATGAATGGGGGATGTCTATTGGCCCTTTTCCACTAGTCCCTATGCAAGGTTCCGCAGGGCTCAACTCGCTTTTTAAACTTTTCCATTAGCAATGGTTACGTGGAACTGTTACTATTTTTAGCACCTGGTTGGATGCGATTCCAACTGTTCTGAGTTGTGCTGAAAACACAACATCAGAAGACTGCCGGTCACTGATTAGGCATGGGGCAGTATCACTAGTCACCGCATACATATTATAATAACTAATATCTTCAAACATTATGTTGTTGTGTGCTGGGCTTATCGGTATATGACCACTATAGCAAGTTAGCATTTGGCAGTGTTAGCCTACCCTCACACTCCCTCTAGCTTGTACCCTTTAGTTTGATACCACTCCATATCCTCTCGCTCCGGTACTTATCCAGAGTGCTTTGTCTTGCAGCCTTCTCTGGCTGTTCAATGTTGTTGTTGTGTTTGGATCCCTACAAATTACATGATGTTACTTTTTAGGACCGTTGGGCCACCGTGCTATTTATGATACCGTCCACATTGAGTTGGTACTCATTTATATTGCAATACGAATCATACTGTGTAGAACCGACCCAAGTAGATTTGGTAATAATGGAAAAGGGGCATTTGTATCCCATTACCACAGTTCGACAGTACAGACCCATGTGAAACAAATGAGAATACAAGAATCACTGTAAAAATTAGCTTCATTTTTACGTTCTGTGGATATAATGATTAAAAAAGTAAACAATAAGAAGACTTTAGAAGCGCAACTAACAGCTTTGTTTCGGTCCAACAACCTTATAGAAAGCCAAGAAACCAGTAGAAAGTATGCATTTCTGCAAGTGTTCACTATTGTTGGGACCCCAGTCATGAACATGAATGAACATGGACTCTGAACTATACATCATCGAAGGCCTCTATAAATCTCTGCACCTTTCAAAACCACACTAACCTATTCCTAACACAGCCCAGGAAGAAGAGGATTCAGAGCTGGAATCTCTGACCCAAGGGCACGTTTCCCCCTCCGCTCGGTCTCATTCCGGTTGCAGACAGCGGCTAATGGAGAGACCAGGACAGGTGTCAGCTTAAAGCCTTGAAACTCGTGGGTGAGTAAGGCTTCTACTTTGAAGAATCCTTGGATCTAAAAGTGACTACGGTCATGCAGGTCGTAAGCGACAAAGTTAAGTAATGATTTTGCTGTTTGAGTATCCAGCATTCATTCATATAAAGTCTGTAATAAGACAAGCATGGCTTGACTTTTCTTCTGAGGCCTCCAGAAGCAGGCCTAATCGAGGCAGATTTTGTCCCAGGGGCTGAAGAAGAAGGCATCTGGACCGCAGCATCACACGCCTTCCTGCGTGCATGTCCAGGTAGCGAGAGTTACCCCGCCAAACCTCGGACACTGACGGAGCCGAACATGCCTTTGTTGTACAGTTCAGTCCATACGTGGATGACCGGACAGCTTCGCTTCCCTCAAATTGTCGCCCGGAAATTTTTTCCTCAGCACGTTTCACATAAGAAGTAGTGTTTGGGCAGAGAATATTAGATTAAAATGAAATGACTAGCTCCTCAGCTAATGATGTATGCTATGCCAATTTTCTGTACATTTTATTTTACATCCATATAATGGATGATAACAGAGAGGTCTTAAAATTAGAGACAAGACCATTAATATAGACATTTTTAACTAAATGAAATAAAATATGGTAATGTCAAATAAATTATTATGCTAACCAAAAGAAGTAGAGAACACTTATGTCTGAATTTGATATTTAGTGCTGTTTTATAACTTTTACCAAGTCATTGTGCAACAGCCTCACCTCGGGACTATACATGTATTTGCTTCCACATGGCTAAATAAGCAGTGTTCATGATGGCTTCCAGGGAAAGAGATTTTATCTTGGAATACTGATGCAGCCCACTCTTTGGACTTAAACAAGCTTCCCTAGAGCCCAAACGTGTTTCCTTCTTAGTGTTAATAAAGTCCAGTATTTTGCCAAAGTTGCTCCACAAATCACAAACCTACGCCCAAATCACACACAGCCCTGAGCTGTAATGCCCTTTAGTTGAAACAAAACAGGAAGGAAGGGGATACAGGGAACGGATGGGATGGCTCCCTTGTCTGTGGACCATGTTATGATTGGATCCGTGTACAGTCCTGGCCTCTCAAAAAGACTTAATGCTCTTTTTCCTAAATAGATAAACTGTAGCCTGATTATACAAATGATTACCAGAATGGAGAAAAAATTGAAAAGATAGAATGCAATAATTCAGCCATTGGGAAATGAGTGAGTAAGTGTGGCTCTTCCTCTGTCTTTTTCCACACGATGAAAGGCTTGACCTTATTGTGTGTAACCCTAAGACTCTGCCTCATAAATTGGGCTTTTGTGTCCTAGACAATGTACATCCCCTCAGTTTTCAGCGAATAAAATATCTGATGTAATAAAAACACAAATGCCAATAAAGCATTTTATCTGTACATTTTTTAGGCAAGGTAGCCATATTACACATTGGGAACAGGACTGGTGAGAATCCAACAGATCCTCAGGAATTCTAATTCAAGGTAGACTGATAATTTTTCCATCTTGAAGCTTTGAAGGTCCAATTTCTAAGTAAAACTGAAAAACATAAATAAACTGCATGTTTCTTTCAGAATTTCCTTTTCACATAACACAATAAACTGAAAAATCCCAAATTCTGTTGTAATAATGAATGACCGCACAGTTATACTTTAATAACTTGGCATGTACTTAGGTAGTTCTTGTTATAAAACACTTGGAGCAACACTGGTCCAGATTGTTTTTATTTTATATTAAGTTTTAGAGCCTTTTCGCATTGTTGAACAGGTGCTGACAAAACTAAAAATATTCCAGCTCAAAGTTTTATTTATTCTTGCATCAAGATATTTTACAGACAGCAGTTCTGACAAGTCAGAGTAAAACTAGTCCTAGTAGAAAACAATCAAGAACTAACTGAGCTATCTAAGTAAATGATATTAACATGCATACACTACAAGTGTTTCTTATTCCCTTATTAAAGCATCTTTCATGGATGGTGTTTGCTTGTAATTTGAAGCAACTTGTCAACATACACATGAGACAGACTGAAAACACCACAAGAGAAATGAATGCCCATGAAGGGTGCTTTTTTCTAAATTAAAAAATACTACATAAAGGATTGTCAAGATGTTGGATATATACTGAAGTATTGAATAGCATTTTTGCCTCACAGGGTTTTGGGGTGTACTGAATTTTGCACAAAATTTCCTGCTTTGTCTTCATTGTTGATTAATACATGATGAGGTGAAAGAATCTGTAATTTGTGGCTTTGAGCTCCAGTTTTACATATTTTTTGAATCTGGTCAATTCCAGTTCCTTTTTATTGTTAAAACCCTACAATTGTCAAAGGGTGTACATTCATTTTAACGTGTGTGCATTTCAAGATATTGGATATACCCCAAGGTCGGCTTGGTGGAACTGGGTTTAGCATGTTACCTTGCAATAAATAGGTTCTGTTCATTTTCCATGCGGACATGGTTCTAAATGGCTCTTAGGGTATCCAAAATGGCGTTGTTGATGCTAATATTCTGGAGAGAAATGATCATTCTGATCATTTCAAAGATGTCATCCAAACAACTCAAAATGGTATGATATGATAAATTATTCCCCTCAGTTTGATCTGCTAAAGTAACCAGAGCTGAATGAAGTTCAAGAAACTCCATCATCCTTCCTAAACTTTGAGCTGGTGCAGTAGTTGCTCAGGGAGCAGGTACCCAGAAAACTAATCTGTAAGGATCAGCCAATGATGATGCAGGTCCAGCCTGTTGACGCTGATTGGCCCCACAGTCATTAAGTTGTAAAGTGACATTATGAAATAAATAGCCATGGGGAAAAATCACCCTTATAAAATAAAAGCTGGCTTTTTGAAATAAAAACTGACTTTTAAATATTGACATTTTGAAATAAAAAAGCTGCTAGAATTCAACAAAAATAGACTCAACAATAATTTTAATTATTAGGTAAAGAATTTATATGAAAATTCTTTTATATTATAAAGCTGATTTTTAATGGAAAATGAAATATATTTCATAATAATGAGCTGAGAATTTAATATGCATTCAAATTTTTCACAATTTCACTGTCATATTAAATCAATTATCTATTATTTATTGATGTAGATACTTATTTCATAATGTTTCATTTATTTGTTTAATTTTGAACAATTTGGCATTCCATAGCTGTGCCTTGAACACACAGTGTCACAACTTCCTCCCAGTTCGCATAATCAAATGTCTGAAGTAGGATTGCTCCAACTGAACTCTGTACTGCCGCCTAACCTCCTTGCTGCGGCTTGCTGGCTCCATAGTTGCCAAGGGCTGATTAGTTGTCTGTTCTTCATTTTCCACTGCATCAGTCCCTCTATTTTCATCTCTTTTATCAACACAATCATCATTACTGGGCTTTTTAAAGAAACTTCGGACACTCAACTGCCGTGACATTTTTACAAGTGAAGCAAACGAGGTCATGCATCAAGTGAGAAAACAGCTAATTAATTTGCCAACTCGTTGCCAAGTGGTCAGGGGGGTGAATTACAATCTGTCAAAATGATTGATGGCCTTAAGATTTAAAGATAAAAAAGTATATAAAAAAATTTATAATATTTGGTTAACAGGATGCTTGCTCCTGACAGTGTAATATGAGACAGATTATCTGTTAACAATCAAGCTCCTCTGGCTCCTCCCAGATGTCCTAGTGCCATTTGCACCACTCCTCAGGAACAACCAATCAGAGTCAATCATGCTCGTGCTCACACCCCTTCCCGGCAAGACTGCCAGTGTGCTGCAGCTGTGCTATTGGCGCTGTGCTAATTATTTGAGTACCAAGTTTGTAGTCAAAGGGCAGGCCATAGTCAATAATAAGCATGTTGTTGATGTTCTGTCCCTAACAGGAAATGTGCCATAGCTGTTTATCCACCATCATAGTTGGCCCTACTTTACTAGCCTGGGCGTTCACAGCAGGCTCTGCTGTGGGTGAGGAGCTGTGGAGGGAAGGCTGTAGCAAAACAGAGCAAGGGAAGGAACCTGTAAGGTGTGTTTGTTCTAACTTTCAGGCTAAGTCCACAGTTTGTCCTTTTTGCCATTGTCCTTTTTGCCATTGTCCGCTCAAGAGAAGCAATGGACACAGGGATGGTTTGCTCATGCATCTTGCTACAGTTGCAGTTTGCTAGCTCTGGCTAGTCCACTCTCTGACTATCCAATCAAAAGGTGTGTATATGCTGATGTAACTGTATGCCTGCCAGAGGGCCTTTGTGTCACCAACTCCAAACCTGATTGGTTGAACTAACATTTTGATCGACACTTATGTTATGCTACTGGCCCTGCAACATTGATTGTGAAGGCCTCCGGGCAGATTTCGTTTTACCCTGGCAACAAATGATGACTTCAAAGTAAATTGTAAAATACTTTAATATTTAAATACATGTCTGGAAGCAGCAATTTTGGGAAAAGCTACTTAATTTGTATTCATGGACGCAATATAATTAACGTCAGTCTGTGATTCAGATATTTTTAGGTCAACAGAAAAAGCCTTGTATGCCCTGATGGCCCACCACTGGTTAAAATAGGTTCTTGTTCTTGTGAAACCAATACTAGATACCTTCATGAGTCGGATTTATCTTTACACACAGAGTACATTTACTAAAGGGTGTGATAACAGGAGAGGATGCAGGTGAGCCATTACTAACAGATGGTGACAGAGTGATCTATAGACAAGATAAACTGAAGACAGCTCAGGGCAATGACAGACAAGACACACCAAGAACCACACTCAAGAAGATGTGAACAAGAGAAATAAGAAATAAAAACAAAAATCAGTTATATGTACACACAATACTCATGCCTTTAAAAGGCACATTAATTATTTTTTATTCTTGATAGAGAAAACGTAAGTAATGCTTCTGGTTTTCTTGGGAATGCACATTCTGTTTATCCATCTGACTGGGATAAATAAGGACGAACCTCCTCACAGAGACCCCAGTTGTTTGCAAGTAAAAATTAGACAAATGGCTCTGTGTGTTTTGACGTATGTCTCTAAAGAGTCTGAATGGAAGACAGCCGTTAATGTTGGAGCATCATCATCCTCTGTACGCCCTAAGAGAAGGAAGAGCGCAGCATTGTTAGGAAAAGGTCAAGACCCTGGTGATGAAAAACGCAAACTGCTGAATGTGCGTTACTGTTAGCAAAAGCCTGAGTGTGTAAAGACCCTGAAAGAGGGGGGATACGCTGATGAAAAGAGGAAGAAAAGAGGAAACAGAGGACCAGGGAATACATGTGGTCTCATTGAGCCACATGCCAAGCCTTACTCCGGATACAAACCCGCCCAGGATGCTATGTTTCTCCTCGTTTTTTCCAGAGTAAATAGACCTATGGAAAACAACATGAATTAATTAAAAATGTCCACATGCAGGTGGGCGCGAGGTCAGCCAAAGCTCCTTCTGATTCCAAAGGAACTGGATGAGAGGCCAGCTTCTTAATGAACTCTGGCTTTCATGTTGTGTGGTTCGGGTTGCAACTAAAGAAAAATATGGATGTATTAAAAGGAACCACAGGAAAGTTATTAAAGAAATCCCAAAGAATAACTGTCCATAAGTCTGATGTTTGCTTTCAGTTCTTTCTGCCATTCAAACTGAAAATGACAGCTGTGGTCCTCGGTCATAAACTTAAAAGCTGCATCTCTAAATTAAGCTAAATTCTTCAAACAGAGTAATTGTAGCATGTGTTTATAGTTTCCTCTTGGAATGTCATTATTCAGCAGCAGTGACAAAGGTTGGAAACACAATCCAGTTTCTTTCCCTTTCTACTTAAATTATTGTTTCTGTTGCAGGAGCTGCTAGGACAAAAGAAGATCAAGCCTTTTTCTCTTGGGATTGTTAAATAGCTTCATCTGTCCCCATGCTGCACAGCTCTTCGGAGACGTGGTTCAGACATGTCATTCAGGGAGATCAGAGGAGCTGCGGTTTGGTTGCGGCAGAATGGCACAGATACATTAGGGGTTTTGTTTGAAAATATTTGCTCCTCAAAAAAAGAAAAAAAAAAAAAAATATATATATATATATATCTATACACACACAATATATATATCCACTATATATATATATATATATATATATATATACACACACACACACTACTGGTCAAACGTTTTAGAAACACTTTCTAATTTAATGGTTTTCTTTATTTCTTTATTTTTATTTTATTTACATTGATTCTCACTGAATACATCATAACTGTGAATGAACACATATGCAATTATGTAGCAAACAAAAAATAAAAGAACTTTAATTATGTTTCATATTTTAGATTCCTCAAAGTAACCACTCTTTGCTGTGATGACTAAAATATTAACCTTTGGCCATCTCTCAATGAACCTCTGGTAAGTTCTTTCAAGAACCGTCCATTAGGTGACCACCTAATTAAGCACATGGAGAGAATACCAAGAGAGCAAAGCAGTTATCAGAGCCAAGGGTTGCTATTTAGAGGAATCTAAACTGTACAAATTTTAAGAGTCATTAAACTATTTTTGTTTACTACGTAATTCCATGTGTGTTCATTCACAGTTTTGTTGCCTTTGGTGAGAATCTACAATGTAAATGTAAGAATCTACAATCAAAATAAAGAGACCCTCTAAGTAAGAAAGTGTACTTAAACCTTTTTATTTGTAGTGTACAAATATTTTTTATTAGTTCAAAATGTATGTGGAGCAGATTTCACAACCGAAGCAGATCTGGTACCTACACCGACTCATCGTGTTAAAGAGAGACTGAGGTGGAGAGTCTGGAGACTCTGGGCGCTCTTTGCTTGTGACTCACCGCGGGTCCACCCCATGACCAACTATATTATACTGCCGCACTATTGAAAATACACATGAATGGCTATGGACTACAAGTACTCAGCCGGGGCTGCTGCTGTATTCCGATCTACCAGAAGTAACAAAAATGACGCGATGAATGATAAAACTGAGGTGATAAAAATGGACGCGCTAGAGGCGAAATTATTCACGTTGGTTTTTACGACACTCAATTTTACCATGTTCAGTATTTCACACTTTGAATTCATTTCAAGTTAATTTTTGTTACTGAAACCCTTAATAGATTACTGCACATTATATCGCAAATATATCATCATCAGAACATCAGTGTGTGCAATATTCTTAGCGCAAAGGTGTTTGGAGTGCAGTAGTTGTTGAATAATATATTAGAGAATTTAAGTACACCCTTTCATCAAACTTTTTGACAGGTGGGTGGGACTTCCGGTGAGGGCGGGATTTCCGGTGGGGGTCATATGGGCGCCATGTGGTTGCCACGTGGGCAGGAGGTCACGTGGTCAAGCAGGTGGTGTGTCCAAGGGGGGCGTAACAGTGGATGCTGATTGGTTGTCGTCATTAGGGGCAATACCTTAAATGAGTCAATTAAAACACAGGGGTGTGTTTGATATAAATAGAACAAGACAAATATGGTATTATCGGAAACTGTTTGGCATCAGCACCAATTAAAAATAGAGGGGGTGTGTTTGTAAGCATCGTTAAACCTTGAATAACCCAATGAAAACAATAGGGCGTGCCTTAGTGTTTACTTTAAATACAGAGATAAAACTCTGCACTTTACATGCAGCATTCGTTGGAAAAAAAAAGAACACCCGTTCAACAATGGCTAGAGTTAAGAGAGTTTATCGTCAAGCGGAGGAGAAACGCAACGCGTGCCAAGATGATGATGATGAACAAGCAACTGCATCATATACTTCCTCAACGGAGATACCTATCGGAATTCCCGTCGTGACATACTCTACCGATGATGAGGATCCAAAATCAACTTCAACAACCATGGTTGAAAATCAGACCTCGGTTCGGCCAAGAGGTATGTCAGTTCTGTGCGAAACCCCAGTGACCGTCTACCAGTATTCATCCCGTGAATTGAATGCTCCTAAGAAATCAACATACTACATCTGCAGGGTACAAAGACCCCCGTTCAAGACTCTGCAGGAAGAATGGTCTTTGGAGCCATATGGCCTGGTTGGCAGCTGGGGTTATATTTTCATGTATGAAATAGGAGAGCTTTGCCTGTATCAATTGGATCAAGACGAGGTATTTAATGGATCACTGGCTCTGTGTACACTCACCCACAGCGACTGGGCTGTGTTAAAGCTTGCAATCCCGCACCTTAATGATAGCCCTGAAACAGTCTCAAGGCAGGAGAGGGAGAAAGAAGAAGAAGAAGAAAATGAACTGTCTCCTCGACCTGTAAAACGGGCGAGAATGTTTCATATACCATCCGATGTTGAAATAGCTGAGAGAGAACCTCTCTTTAGCGCAGTGTGGGGGTCAAAAACCACAGCAAATGGCCGCTGGTCTTTTCGGGCAAGCAGACGCAGGAACAACCGGACGAGTCCCTCAGATCTGTTTGTGTTGGAGGCTTTCAATCAGGACTGCAGCGTATTCAAGACAATGCTGGCTCTGCCGTTTGAAGCTTGGGCAGAGAAGATGAGTGAAATTGGACATCGTCTTTCCGACCTTTTCCAAAAGTCACGAAGTTGGATCGATGTCATGTCAGTGAAAAAAACGCTGACGTTTCCTGTTTTACGTTTAGAACGAACCCTCTTCTGAGGACACGCCCCTTCCTATGATATATATACGGGGGGATAACTGCAAGCTCACAGACACTGAGAATCGTATCATGAGAATGAGTGGACCGACACCATACAGGGATCTCTACAACCACCGAGCAGAGATCCACTTCTCTCCTGAGCACGATGAAAGCTTCAACATTGGACCATATCATCCGCCTTCCCCTGACCTCTTCTCACCATCCACCTCAACATCCTCATTCTCAGAAAACCACTACAGTCCTGCATCACCTACAGGATACAACATGAAATATCTACCGCTTTCTCCAGACCTCTGCTCACCATCACCGCTTTTTATGGCTGAGTCTGTAGACGCGAATGTCCTGCCTGAAGACATGAAGGTGGTCGTGGAGGAGGAGGTAGCCACCGGCTACTCACCCTCTACCGAAGCCCCTACACAAACCCTGGAACCGATGGAGGACCCTCAGCCTTCAGCAGAGGATGAGAGTAACCAGGAGGACGAAATTGACGGTTGGTTCTCAACCACCCTCATCAATACGGTGAAAACAGCGATACTTCATTTATTCAACATAACCTCTTTGAACTATCTCAGAGAAACCTGCTATGGATGTATAACGAACCACCCAAGCCAGCGTCAACACCATTGCCTGGAGGTACTGGGGGAGGATTATTACCAAGTCAACTTTCAACGCATCGTACGACGACTCGTAACCCCCAAACTCATTCCTGCTATTCAGAATCTTCTGGTACTTCGAAGCATACAAGCGGATGACTTCAGAGTGAAGACGATTGCCAAGACGGTTTTATATGAACTGAAATCGGTACAAGGCATCCACAGTGCAATAGCGCACGTTTATGATCGCATGGTCGATGAGAAACATCTCAAACAACTTAACTCTGTTTCAGAGTGCTATGGACTGACAAACTGATCTCACATGTTTGATGACTTGTTGTTGTATCATTTTTTTTTTTTAGTATTCCAGTACTTTAGTTAATCTGCATTATATGATTTTTCTTCTTTTTTCTTTTTTACTATTAAATACAATTAAAGTAGGAACATAGTAACCTTTCCCAAAAAGTGTTGTTTAAAAAGCTAGTAGTGTTTGAATTCATCTGCATTTTATCTGATTTTGTTTTCTGGTTGTTTTTTGTTTATATTAAATAAAAATAAATAAAATAAAATAAAAATAAGGATAAATCTACCCTCCTGTGTGTTTTTTCTCATTATTTAACAAGTAATCGGCAGAGATGGCAGGAAGACGGCTGATGAAGAAAGTATATTATAGCCCTTCAAATCCGGGAAGTTTTGGGGGTGTAGATAGGCTGAGGAGGGTTATGCAAGATGAAACGGGAAAGAAGGTTGCGGTTGAAAAAGTTAAAGATTTTTTATCAGGAGAAGATACCTATACTCTACATAAACCTGCAAGAATAAAGTTCCCGAGAAACAGAGTTTTTGTCACCAGACCATTGAGGCAGTTCCAGGCTGATCTCTGTGACATGCAAGCTCTGGCCATGGAAAATGATGGTTATAATTATTTATTAACAGTCATTGACATCTTTTCAAAAAGGGCGTATGTACGAGTTTTGAAGAGGAAAACAGCCGCTGAGGTGGTAAAGGCATTTGAATCAGTTTTTACAGAAAGTCAGATCCCCAAAAAACTTCAGACTGATGCCGGTAAAGAATTTTTTAACAAGAAATTTAAAGTTTTAATGGAGAAACACGGTATTGAACATTTTGCCACAGCGAGTGAAGCAAAAGCTTCAGTGGTCGAGAGATTTAACCGCACATTAAAAACAAGGATGTGGAGATATTTTACAGCTAACAATACCCGGCGGTACGTCGATGTACTGCAAAACCTAGCTAGAAGCTACAACCATTCCTACCACTCCAGCATTAAAATGAGCCCTATGGAAGTGACCCCAGAAAATGCCTTTCAAGTGTTTCAGAATCTGTATGATGTCAAGTCCAACAGATATTGCAAGGACTCAGTGACAACGTTTAAACAAGGGGATCTTGTCAGAATATCCAAGGTCCGTGGAGTGTTTGACAAAAAATACGAACAGAGTTTTACGGATGAAGTGTTTACAGTCTATGACCGGATACCCCGTTCTCCTCCTGTATACAAACTCAAAGATTTGGATGGAGAACCTATCGAGGGTTCCTTTTACGCTGAGGAACTTCAAAAAGTAAAAATATTTAACGACAAGATGTATCAAGTGGAAAAAATATTAAAACGACGTATGGTCAAGGGAGTCAAACAGGTTTTTGTAAGCTGGAAAAACTGGCCTGAGAAATTCAACAGTTGGATCAAGTTTGATGAACTTCGAAACGTATAAAAAAGGTTTGCACTAAACCTCACAGTTGACACAGCATCATGAACCGTCAGGTAGAGGATGATGGCTTTTACGTTACTCTTCCATCTAATGCTAGCATGGAAGTGTTTAAAAATAATACCAGTTCAAGTTTCCGTGTAAATTTAGCTCAACATATTGATTTAGAAGGCCAATGGATGGTTGCATTAGCCGAGATTTCATACCCTCATACATGGCATAATTTACCGGATTATGATGCCTACTTTGAATGGAGGAAGGTTGGTGATGTGGAGATCAATACGCAAAGGATCAGAAGTGGCTACTATAACAGCGTTGTTCAACTCGAGACAGAGATGGAAATGTTTTTCAAAAAATTGAAATCGGGTTTACGCATTAAATTCAGCAAAGTTCAAAAGAGATTTGCATTTCAAGCAAATAGTCCGTATGAAATACGCTTCTTCAGCACTCTAGCTTATATGATTGGCGTGAAACCAGGGGAATGGATTCATGTTTCTGAACCAAAACTGGCTCCTTTTCCGGCGGATATAAAGGCTGGTTTCTATCACCTATACTGTTACAGCGACGTGGTCAGCCCACAAATAGTAGGCGACACTTTTGCACCTTTACTGCGGACCGTCAAAGTACAAGGCACATTCAGTGATATGATTACTCAGACGTTTAACCCCGCCCACTACCTTCCAGTCTCCAGAAGACATATTGAAAATATCAATATAGAAATTAAATCGGACCAAAACGTTCCTGTAAATTTCGTCTATGGAAAGACCGTCATAAGACTACACTTCAGACCGGTGATATCACAACGTAGCCTGAGATAAATTTTATTTGTATAAACTATTCCAGAGATATGTATATAACCTCTAAGATTGATTGGTTATCATTCATATTACGCTGGTCATTCAACACTGCATCAAGCAGGCAAGAGAGAACATGGCACATCTAAGTCTGAGACGTGATCCAAATCGCTTTGTAAATTACTATGTAAGTCAATCAGGCGGTAATCTGCCAGGGTTTTATGGGGCCCCGGTCATGTACGGACGCGGAATTGGATCATTATTTTCAAAATGATTCCGCTTCGTATCCCCTCTGGTTAAAAAAGGATTTGCAATTGCAAAACCCCATCTTAAAACGGCTGCATCAAATATCGTTTCGGATGTCATCGGTAGAGCCGTGAGTAAAATGAGTGGTTCTGCACACATCGACGGTCAAGAAGGTTCAGGAATTATGGTTTTATCCAAAAGACCCAGAACAAGACCCCCTGGTGATCGTTTAAGGACGGTTAAAAAACAACGACAAACACGAAAAAGGAGATCAGTCGCAGCTGACAAACGAAGAGGAAGGAAGTCATCCGCAAGTTTTGATATATTTAAATAATGGCTCTTTTACATAACAAATCATCAGAGTGCACGCTGGCAGAGTTGGACTTATTTTCTGCCCCGATGACGCAGCTATCGATCGAAGATAAAATTTACACCGAGATCCAGCCTTTATCAGCAATCACTGATGGAGGGCCGATCGAGTTTTTCATTCCGGGAGACGGAGAAAAGTATCTGGATCTCAACGATACGCTGTTGCATCTCAGAGTGAAAATTACTAACGAGAATGGAACAAACCTGCCAGATGATGCACCTGTAGGGCTCATCAACTACCCGTTAAACACCATCTTCAGTCAGTGTGACGTCACTCTCGGAGATCGAATGATTTCACAATCCAGCGCTACACATCCATATAGAGCCATGATTGAGACATTGTTAAACTTTTCTGAGGATTCTTTAAAAACCCAGTTTAGCTCCGGTCTTTTTTATAAAGACACTGCAGGTGCTCTGAACTCTATTGTTACAACTAACGGCCCTAACCAAGGTCTTAACAGCAGAGCAGGCTTTACGGCAAATTCCAGGGAGGTACATCTCCTAGGCCCCCTGCATGCAGACATATTTTTCTACGAGAGACTTCTTTTAAACTCTGTTGACCTTAAAATTAAACTTACAAGAGCCAACGATGCCTTTTGTCTCATGGCCGCAAGAGACTCCACTTACAAACTCAGGATATTAGGAGCATCTCTTTTTATCAAAAAAGTTACTGTCTCTCCAGCTGTACGACTGGGGCACGCTTCAGCTTTAATGAAAGCAAATGCTCTGTATCCACTTTCATGTGTGAATGTAAAAACATATTCCATCCCTGAAAATTCAAGGGTATGCAACCAAGAGAATCTTTTCTTAGGCATCTTTCCCAAGTATATGGTGATTGCGTTACTGGATCATGACGCTTTTACAGGAACACGCAATCTCAATCCGTTTGACTTTAATCATTTTGATATGGAATATTTAGCTTTGTGTAAGGATGGCAGACAAATTCCTGCTAAAGCCTTCCAGCCAAATTTTAACCAAGGTCATTCAGTGAGAGAGTATTACAACTTGTTTACGGCTACAGGACGACATCTAAAAGATCTTCCACTGAGTATATCACGTCAGGAATTTAATCAAGGATACTCTCTATTCACATTTAATCTTAACCCGGGTGAGGACACAGATGCTCTATCTCCAGTTTCCAGTGGGAATTTAAGATTGGAAATGCGCTTCAGAAACCCGTTGCCATATACCACCATGCTGATCATCTACGCTTGTTATGATTCTATTTTAGAGATTGATTCAAAGAGGCGTGTGCTGGTGGATTATTATTAATCTAATCAGGCATGAATAATCATGAAATTGAGAGCCTGATGCGTCATCTGCTGGGAGATTTGTTTTGCGGTGTGTGGCCGTGCGACCAGCTGCCGCTGCTAGCTGACAAATTCCCAGGGCCGGCCTACTTTATCGTGAATACACATCCTTCACACATGCCGGGGGAACACTGGCTAGCTCTGACATTGGATGAGAATGGTCAATCCAGCTTTTTTGACTCTTATGGATTCTCTCTGGATTTCGAGTTCTACCCGTCAAGCATCGTAACATTTTTAGAAGACAGATCCTCAAAAATATTGTATCATAATAATCAGCTTCAAAACACTCTGTCCACTGTGTGCGGTCACCATTGCATTTTTTATCTATGTCATAGAGCGTGCGGATTATCAATGCAGCAAGTGTTGTCGAAATACACCGGAGATGTGATTAAGAATGATTTAATGGTATCTAACTTTGTGAAAAAATATCAGAAATGTGTCATTAATCAAAGTTGTACATTTTATACTCACGGAACATGCTCTTTGGAGATGTTTCTGGATTGTTATGGAATTTAAAATGTCTTATTTTTTTTTTCATTGTTTGTTTTTTTTTTCTTCTGATGATTTAATATTTGTGTAATGATATCATATGTTAGTGTGTGAAGTAGAGAACGAAGTTAGACTTGAAAAATATAATCAATAAATATTTTATTGAATAAAAGAAATAGGCTACATGTTTCATTTTCTTATAACGGTTTATGGTGAAAATGTAATCCATCGGGGTGGTAGTGTCGTCTTACGAAGAGACTTTTTTGATCTCCCATCAGCATTTTTTGGATCTTCCAGCTCAGATCTCGACCAGTGGGGAGAATGAGTTATCTGCCTTCTTCTTCTTTTTCTTCTCTGCTTAACGCTGGGTGGTGTACCCCCCATATTTAATCGATGTACCCTCTGTTTTGAAACGTCTATATTCTTCACGAGCATAAGGGTTAATGACTGAAGATATAGGTATGTTTACCTCTGACAAGGTGTGTAGAAAGTCAGACCATCCTCGGGTTTGTGATGCTCCAGATTTTTTAAACGGAAGCATGAGATTTTTCAACAAATCAATCATGTGGGACCCCTTTATAATATTTCCGTTAAATACAAATTCACCTCGCGAAGTCCAACTCTCACTTCTTTCGGATAATTTCTTCAAAATGTACTCGGCATTTTTACGATTGTGTTTAGGAAGGCTTTTCAGTACTTCCGTAAGAACCTGATCCTTAGGGGCCTCGTCCTGCCCTGGGCCTTGTTTTTCTTGGGACCGCTCATGTTCAGGAACCTCTGTGTCACGCTGCAGCGTTAAACTGACCCGCTGTTTTTCTTCTTTGACACCTTGCTTAAGTAAAGTCAGATACCTCTGGAGAAGAGCATCGTATCTCTTGATTTTTTCATAAGAAGTCAAACCCGGCTCGTTTAATATCGCTCTCATTTCAGCATCCAAATTCTCCTCCGCCGTCTGTCTGATGGACGTGTCTGACTGGGTCAGACGCTTGAATTGATGAGGGGAAATGAGAAACATCTTCTGCGATGTTCTGAGAGACATTATCTCCTGATGATTCCACCCACTAGATCACCGATCAAGGGTGCAAGAGCCGTTAAGATGGGCAGAATAAAACCACCTCGTTGCTTTTTGAGAGCCAACTGTTTAGTTTTTATCCCGGTTCTTTATCACCCAACAATCTGATGATATTTCTTTGTTTCTTCAATTGTCGGTGTTGAGAGGGTGATAGTTTAATGTTACCTTTTAGGATATTCAGTGCAATCTCGCACAGAGCCTGAATAAAGTCGGGAGAGCAGTGTGCGAGAATATCTTTACGTTTCTGTGGACAGGCCTGGTACAAAGCTCTGAATAATGGTAAATTCCTTTTTATACGCGCTGACATGATGACTTACTTTGTTCTGGGTACGTACACAGCAGGCCACTGCTGAGGAAGTATCCCCGTTCTCAGTCTGAAATGTTCTGGGCAGGTAGGCGTAAAATCGATGATTAAATATCCATGAGCTTCTCTCGTTGCGTCTTCAAAACTCTCCAAGAAGAGACCCTTTTGAGATGGAAACATTTGGCGGGCCAATATGTTCAGCTGCAGCTTATCTCTCGGGTTCTTAAACAACACCATATAATTACAGTTCAAACTAATAGTGCGACTGAACTTTCCCTGATGAAATACATTCTGAGTCAACATCATAACACTCATATTACGATGGTGACGAAACTGGGTAAAGACTTTCATCACGTTTTCATCATCTGAGGCTTGAGCAATAACATCGTCTAGAATGATCAAATGATTCTGATCAGGAGGAAACAGGTTTTCATCTTCAAAAGAATGAGGCAATCCTTCCACAAAGGTAATATTTTTATTCATCTTCTGCAATTCAGCATACATGGGTTGAAAAGATGTGTAAATCCATACAATATTTTCTGGAACAATATCCATGACATGATTACAGTTTTGTAAAATACTTTTTACAAAGAAAGTTTTCCCGCAGCCGCTGGGTCCAACTATCATACATGAGAAAGGGGCTCTAAATCTAGGATCAAAATCAATCTCCTGTAAATCCATGTGACTTTTTATTTTATTTCTTCTTCAACTCTAATAACCGAAAGGCAGAGTTGTCCCGTCAGAAAAAAGACGTCTCTTATCATACACCAGTCGAAACTTTTTAAGAAATGTCGCGTTTGTCAAACGGAATCTCTTTTTATCCCTCCTGATCGTGTGTTGAGGGATTTCAATGACACCCTCACTTGACCCCTGTAAGTAGCCCTCGACCAGCCCTTTGATGCTGTCAAAATTGACCCTCTCGCTGCATTCATGCGTCTGAGTGATGCCTTTAGCACGTATCATTACATTTTTACGGTTTTTGGTCTGGTATGCATAACTCTTGGGTCCTGTCGATGCAAACTCCGAAATGCTGTCACCATCTAACTCGTCAGTAAGATCACCCAGATAATTCCCCAATTCCAGAGGAGTTTCACCACTTTTTGTCACATAAATCAAACTGTCCGTGTCAATATAAATCAATCTGTCCTGTAACTTCTCCATGCTGCTGAGAAGTTTTAAACGTGCATAAGCGGTGGTGAATGCTGCTATAAACACATTATTTGTCTTACTTGGTGGATATATGACACGTTTGCTGTAGTTCCATTGCACTACACACATTTCAGGGTTGAAAAAATGAAAATAGTTAACCCTGTATTTACTCGAGAACATGAAGCTGAAAAAGTCTTCAGGATTAGTGATGACTGTGGTCTGAGACAGATCACTTCTTTGCGCACATTTCCCCCAAAAACTGTTTAAACACAATTTTGCAACCTGCCTTTTGGCAGGATTCATCTCGATTTTCTCAGGGTCTAATTGGATGCCCTGATGCAGTTTGTAGTCGCTTATATACTTTGACTTACTCTCCTGATCCACTGCTTCAGACGGATAGCCTGAAGCCTCCTGCTTACCCTTTAAAAAGCAATGAATGTAACCTTTAAAGATTGTATCACTTCTCTTTTCAAAATGCCACACCTCTGTGATTTTAGCAAGACGATAACTACACTCCAAAGCTTTACAGAATTCTGCAGTCACCCAAACTCCCGTCAGAGCTCTTTCTTGATCATTATGCATGCAGGGACCTGACTGGTTATTTAATTCAGCGCATGAGCGGCAGAGAGTGAACACAAGTTTACCTTGGGATGTTCTGTAAGGTAAAACAGGGAACAACAGGTTACGTGGTGGGTAGACCACAGCTTTGATTATACCGAAGTAGCTGCTGGGGTCATCAAAATCTTTGTAAATGATGGTGGGGTGTCCGAGGGGAAAAACGCAGTTGGCGTTTACATAAGGGTACAGAGATGTGTAATCCACATAGTGTACAGTTTCATCCGGTTCCGCTGTGTACCTCAACTTCATAGGACAGGTGCGTCCACCATACAGCGCATCCCGGGGGGATAGCGGTTCAGGTGCATTAACTTTCTCAAGAAAGCTGATCACCCCTGGGTCTGATTTTTTCATTTCAATCCACTCATGCTCCCATATGACTTCGAGACGAAGGCCGTACACAGTTTGTAACACCTTGCTTTTCTCAACAGTGGCTGCGTAAAACTGTTCAAATGCGACCCCTCTCAACGGACACTTGTCATGAGGCATGTAACACTTTTTACAGCCGTGGAAAAAACAGCCATAAAATTCAAACGCAACTTTGACACCGTTAATCTCTGCATACCCATCCACTGAATATGGCCCGATTTTCTTTTCACCCCTATTTAATGCATGCTCGATAAATATGGCTCTGCTGTCTGCAATCCAGCCGAGCCATTGAATGGACGCGCTGGAGAACGTTTTACTGCTACGTCTGTAGTCCAGAGGTGATGGAATGGCTAAGGTTTGAGGAGGAAGGAAATTGGTTACAAAAACCTTCATGCAGGCTGATGCTATTGTGATACTTTTAAACGGATCCACACTTGTCTCCTTAAAGAACTCGTCTCTGAATTTTAAGCATCCTTGAAAAAGAATTTCAACGTCATTTTTACAATAACGAATTGCTTCTTTCTTAAAGTCAAAGACCTCTTTGCTCGCTTCTCTGTACCAGCTGCTAAACACCTGTTGTTCTTGAAGACTCATGCGTTCTACAGCGTAGCAGGATGGAGGAGGAAAAGGCCCCACATACTGGAGATGTTGTTCAGAGGAAAATAAGTGGGGAAAAAAACCCTTGCTTTGATCGGTAAAGCCTAACGCTTTCGGCATGGCACTAAGCTTCATGCACATGAAGGACAGGCTATCAATGTATTTTAACCTGTAATCAGGGTCGGTTAAACAGAGAACTTTACTCCCTACCATGACGATATGTGGTTTAATGCCTAACTGCAGCATTGCTGTGAGAATCAGGTAACCATCGTACCCCCACGCATTGTGCGCTATTAAGGTGTAACCTTTGTACTTCGGCCTCCTGAAATGCAGGAGAAATTTTTGGGTGCAATTCAGTCCATAAGCGTACCATTCATCACCTTTCAACGTTTTAGCACAGACCAGAAAGGGGGTATGCACGCCGCTCTCATTGACGAGGCATTCGAAATCATAAAAAATCAGTTTATCATCAAGCTGATTAATTGCACTGCAAGGCAGAATGTAACATTTATGATCATCGCATGTAATGTCTAGGCTGGGGGGTACATTTTCACCGCAAATACTGCATTTTACATTACACACGTGTGGTTTATTCGGTTTACTGATTGGAATAACGTATATCCGTTTGCATACTTTACACAGTTTTACCAACTCACAGTCACTCATAGGCCTTTCAGCACTATTTCTGATGCGCGGTTCCCTGTGTCTGCTGAAACATGAAGAATTACGACAGATTCTTTGACAGCCTGCACAGCTTACAGGATTGCTAATCTCTTGCATACATTTATATGTTCGACACACTGGACAATAACCTTCACAATGGTGTGTATTGGCATTCTGATAGCTGGCGTAACAGTAATTACAAATATATCTGCACCCCATAAAACCTTTGAGATTTTTTATCCCATAGTAATGACCTTGAAATAACAGCAAAAACAGAGGGTTTGAACGATCGGGGAAACTGGTCTCAAATTTACACAGAGCAGTAGAGTCCGTGGTTCTGTGAAACACTACAATTTTTCTCTTCAGAATGGTTTCAAATTTACCAATATCACTAAAAGTAACTGCTGTTTGCTCGTCAAGGCCTGCCTGATGCTGCCATCTCCTCCCCAGTTCTACAGCACGGTGATCCGTGAGCTCAGGATCAGAGACGTGTGCGAGGCTGATTGCAAAACATAACTGATTACCGGTATTGTTTATAATATACAAATGACGCATTTTCTTATTAAACAGTTCACAGTCTAACGTTCCTGCAGCTTTACGCTTAGAACCTCCTGCTGGGTCATTAACAACCTGAAGAACAAATTCCATGTTATTATCTACAGGTATATTTGCATTCGATTGTACTAAATCGTCGAGGAAGTTTTCGAAAGCAGGCAGGATCATATTTCCATCATCTGTAACAGTAAATGTGATGTGACGATTGAGATTTTCACCCACTAATTCCAGCTGCACAACGTCGTTACGTCTGGTTAACGATCTCGCAGCGTCGGCTAATTCAATTATAATACGCATGATGTCTGTATAGCATGCTGCTAAATCTGGAACGTTACTTGGACAGGGCGGCGGTATGGTAAAAGGTCTCCTTATTTCATGGTTATTAAAATGTTCACGTTCAACCACCGCTGGAGGATCTCGCTCTATTTGATCAGAACTAACCGCTACTCCCGTATTGAAATTACCCCCGTGATGATCTGCGGAGTGTGACGTAGAAGGATTCTGATGAGTGTCAGGTGGATCATTTTCCTCAATGCTGCTGTGTGGAGACGGTTCGCTGTTCAAATCGGAAAGAGCCTGATTGATTACGTTTAAAACGTCACCGTGCCGATCTGCGGCGTGTGACGTAGAAGGATTCTGATGAGTGTCAGGTGAATCATTTTCCTCAATGCTGCTGTGTGGAGACGGTTCGCTGTTCAAATCGGAAAGAGCCTGATTGATTACGTTTAAAACGTCACCGTGCTGATGTTCATTTATTAAATTTTCACTGTTAGCAGGAGATGCATTAACGGGGATTTCGTTAAGTTCATTAACTAAATTTCTTATTTCATCCAGGGCAAGTCTGATTACTTGATCAGAACTAACCGCTACTCCCGTATTGAAATGACCCCCGTGATGATCTGCGGAGTGTGTCGTAGAGGGATTATGATAATTTTGCTCAATGCTGTGTGGAGACGGTGTGCTATTTTCTTCTGCATTAACGGGAATTTCGTTAAGTTCATTAACTAAATTTCTTATTTCATCCAGGGCAAGTCTGATTCGGTTATCCATTTTCTATGAACATAAGAAACAAAAATAAAAATAAATCTAACCTACAGAAAAAACAAAAAACAAAAAACAAAAACACAGTGATCAGTTCAGTTTAAAATCACCTTGATGTCACCAAAATGCTTCTTTAACAGAATCTGACATGCAGCCAGAAGCGTTAACGATGAGGCCTTATTACGAAGATCCCGTGAGGCTGTAGAGACTGTCTTCCTGCGCTGTCCGTTTCTGTGGCCAATCTGTCCTACCATCAACGTTACCTCTGTAAGGAGAATGAACAAAAAATAAATAAATAGATAATATATATATATATATATATATATATATATATTGAAATAATCACATTAAAGCTGAAAAAAAAAAAAAAAAAAAAGGGGAATTAAAATTAATTCAGTATGTATGTATGAATTAAAACGTACCGTTCATTAAACCACTCACTAGCGTTGCTCTGGTTTGTAGCGCAAAGAGTCGCTGTCTTTTGGCCGGGGTTAAATATTCTGTAAAAACAGAAGACAATAAAAAGTTATCTTACGCTGCACAGCACAGCGTTCATAAATAAAACGAAAATAGTTTTTAAAATACACAAGTTTTTTTTTTAATCTTACTCCGATTCTTTGCGGTAAAACCTCCAGATTTCACTTCTTGTTGGACTGAAACTGTGCCGTTCTGCTGAAAGCTGTCTTGATCTTTGAAAAGCGACCTTCTGGTGGGCGGATTTAATGTGGCATCTTTGGATGTATCTGTAAACAGGTTTATATGACATTTTTATTGAACTATGCTTAAAATACATATATATATATATTGTTTTTATTTAATTTTTATTTCCTTACCTTGCTCCTGCTCGACAACTATGTCTTCCACAGAGCTCTCAGTCGAATCTGTAAACAGTTTTATCTGAGGTTTAAAACAAAAGTCTCTAATAACACATAAATAAAATACATTCACTCTCAAAGAAAAACAGTTAGTTCTTAGGACTTACTTTCTGGAGGTGCCGGTAACTTATCCGGTGTGTCTTCAGGGGAAATGATGATAATTGGCGGAGGAGTATTCAAAGAATCTGTCGTAATTTCTGTGTTAGAAGAAAGTTCAGATGTTGTTGGGAGTTTTTCTTGTTTGGAAATAATTCGCCTTCTTAATTTGGAGTGTGGATTCCAGCCGCTGAACCCTCCAACTTGATCATTCGGGTTTACCTCTCTCATCAAATCTATAAATTGAAACATTGTCAAGGGTTAACTATAATATATATATATATATATATATATATATATTTTATTGCATTTAACATTTACTTACCATAATCTGATTGTGTCAAGATGAAATCATCAAGGTCATCAGCGGTGGGTTCTATGACAAAGAAACAAATATATATATATATATATATATATATATATATAAACAATATATATAAACAAAATTTGAGAACATTCACATGCATTTAATGATACTTACTTACTTACTTACGTTTTAAGATGTCATTGTGCTTTTGTGAATTATCAGAAGAAGAAGCCACAATTTCCGGGTTTCCTGAAATATTTACCGACATTTTTTCTTGTCAGTACTGGTATTTTCAATGTAACAAGTGTTATGGTTCAACAAACACATCATTGCTAGTCAATTTGTAACTTGGAAACAGTATACTGATGTTCTTTTTTTTTCTGTTAATCTGATATTCGTCTTACCTATTTCAGCTGCCTATGTTTTTAAGACCAAAACCCTTCTTGAGTTCAAAGGTGATATGTTATCTAAGAAACAGACGTAACTGCCCCTTTCCTGACATCGCCCCTAACAGTTGTAACCCTGTAACTCTAAGATGAAAAAGTAAAAATGTTTTTTAGAAAAGCTACAGGTAACTAAAATTATCATTCCTTTTTTTTTTTTTTTCCTAAAATGGAGTCTCTCATGATTCAAAAACAAACACATCATTGCTAGAGTCAATTTGTAACTTGGAAACAGTATACTGAAGTTCTTATTTTTTTTCTGTTAATCTGATATTCGTCTTACCTCTTTCAGCTGCTTTTCCAGTATGTTGACGCAGAAGCTGAAGGTTTTTCTCGTTCCATCGATGTAGTGAAGCACAATTTTTTTTATTTACTTTTTTAGGTCTTTTCTATTTTGAACGGATTTAGACTGGCTCATATATTCAACAAATAGGTCCTGCTGTAAAGCAAAATTAACTTACAATTCTGTCAGGTTACACAGTTCCTTTATTAGGATTTCATGTGATAGGTCAACATTAAGTTGATTATACCTTTAAAAATATAAAAGGATGCATGTCTTTTTTTTTGTTTGTTTTGTTTTTTAGATGTATTAACGCCTGAAAAAACATACAGATTATTAATAACACCCTTAAACACACCCCTGTGTGTTTTAATTGGCTCATTTAAGGCCTTCCCCGTAACACCCTTAAACACACCCCTGTGTTTTAATTGACTCATTTAAGGTATCGCCCCTAATGACGACAACCAATCAACATCCACTGTTACGCCCCTTGGACACACCCCCCCTGCCCACATGGCAACCACATGGCGCCCACATGGCCCCCACCGGAAGTCCCGCCCTCACCGGAAGTCCCGCCCACCTGTCAAAATGTTTGATGAAAGGGTGCACTTAAATTCTCTCTTATATTCCACGTGTTATGAATTTCACATGCTAATGTAATATTTTGCCTGTCAGACAGAGTCTCACAGCAGCAGATGCTCACATCGCACACAGATGACATTGCCCAAAAAGCTAAAGGTCACAGAGTGATGGAAGCATAGATCAGAATGAGAGTAAAGAAGACAATAAATAAAGAAAATGTCACAACTGTTTTTGTCATCATCTTAATTACCAATATTATCATCATCGTTAAGTTTTCAAATATCATGCAGCCCTAATCTGTAGTACTGTTCCCAGGATTCAATTGCAAATATTTAGGCTATTTAACAGTGACTGGTGAAACAACACAATATTTATTTCCCTCAAATTATCCCACTTTGTGTATATCCTGTTAAAAGGTTCAAAGGATGTTATGTTTTTTTTTTTATTCTTGGCACAGAAGAGGATGGTACTCCCTTGTGGTCTGTCTTGGCCGACTGTTCTATTCATAGTGTGAGGGTACCTCCTGGCCTCTTTCAAACCTACAGTGGCATTTTTATTAAACTCTGTTGAGTGCTGTTAGTGTTGTCCAAATGGCATCCTCTCTGTCTTTTAACTATCATTCATTGTTTTTACTGAGTGTTGGACACTATGGCACCAGCCTGTAATTTTATCATTCCATGTCACCGCATATGTCTTCTGCTGTCATTCTAGATGTGTCAGCTCCTTGCAAATCGAATCATTTACATATCCATCAGTGGTTGGTATATGTAGCAAAACACAACGCTCTGGTTGCTAAGCTTTGTGTTTGTGAGTGTATATAATTCTAAAACAGTGATATGGAAAACATAAAGGTTTTTTTAAAGGTAAGAAAAATTCTTCTCCAATATTTAAAAGAAAAGAAAATATCTCTTCTAATGAATGCGTTAATATATTAAAGGTATGGCTAGCAATGCTGTGAATTATTCTGTGCTTGTGCTACTTGGCCTCAGTGTCGCATTTGATACTATGGTCCACAGTGTTTAATATAATAAGAATCAAAATCAGGCATATATTTCTGGTTCTGTGTTGGACTGGTTTTTTTGCTTTTTACTGGAGAGGGTTCTCTGTAAAAGCCCAAAAGTATTGTGGGGATCCCCAAGGCTCGTACTTGGTTCATGATTATTTTCATTTTGTGTACTTAGCCTAACAAATTTTAATCAGTCTTTTAATCAAATCTCTTACAATTTAATGCCAATGACATTCAGCTAGGCGTATGTTTTAAACCACACAAAATAGATTAGGTATATAAAATGACTGCCTAACTTAAGTAAAAGACCTGCTGGGAGATAATTATCTTCTTTTAATTTCTAGCAAGCAGCCTATTGGAAATAAACTCCAACATTAGCCAAGCAATTTTGTACATCCATAAAGTCAAGTTTTTTGAAACCTGTGAATAACTATTGATTCTGACCTCACTTTGGACTGAGGGGTAAAATCCATCTTGTGCATTTGCTTCTTACAGTTAAGGAGCATTACCAAACTCAGACATGTTGTGCTGTTTACTGAGCCTAAAAATACTTTCCATACTTTTATTTCCTCTCCATTAGATTATTGTGATATCCTGTTCACCAGTCTAGACAAAGTTTCAATTAGACATTGAGAATTCATACAGAATCCTGCAACCAGGTTGTTAAACACATTTATATCACGTGTGATGATATAACTCCTGTTTTTTATTCATTAACAGGAGGCTTTCATTCAAGTGCAGAGCTCACTTTAAAATATTAGTCCTCACATTTAAAGCAGCGAATGATCAGATACCAGTTTATCTGTCTCATCTAAATATTCAGGTTCTTGTTCTCTCCAGTCACAAGATGAGAATTTGTTATAATAACTAACGATGATCAAGTATTTCAGACTTTGGCCCCAAGGACCTGTTTAAGCTGGCATTCCCCAGAGTTATATTCTAGCATCAGTATTTATATATCAGTTATCATATGCTTGCTCGTTTTTCCCTCATTATTCTGTATAGCCTTTACATGCATTTTTTGTTTTACCTAAGGATTGTGATTTTTATATGTTGTACAGAGTTTTGTGACTTTTTGAAAACATTTATAAATAAATCACT